>NC_061122.1:69953125-69984685 GCF_002878395.1 Capsicum annuum | reverse complement strand
TTACTGCCACATCCCTCGGTATAGATATTTCATAGGTGTCTCATTTTTTTTTTAAAAAAATCAGAATGTCTTAGTGGTACCAATGTCTCATAAATTTGTATGTGTAAAATGAGGATGTAATGCTCACAACCGGTTATTATGAAGATCAAAATCCATTCAATACATTATAAGTGAGATCAAAATCAACTTAATGTATCAATAATTCTTGATATCAATTTTCACTTGGCACCATGGAAATAAATAGTCATGTAGTCATCAATAATATCATTTCCAACCCTTCACTCAGGCATCACTGTAATGATAATGCAATTAAATGCTCAAATAAGGCCTACAATGTCAAGTCAAACCCTCACTTGGGCCACACAATGATAGATAAGGCATTCTAATGCACAAATAAGGCCTATGGTGAAAAGTCAAGCCTCCACTTGAGAAACATAATAATAATAATAATTAAGTCATGTAATGCACAAACATGACTAATAACCTCAAATCAAAACCCATTCGGGAATTACAATAATATATCCTCTAAAATTAATAAGTAATATGCATATAAGCCCCTAATCGGATACACGATCATACATAATTACTCAAATCCATAAATATGTTCACATAAGCATCGTATGGACAACACAAAATAAACAATATCTCAAAATAATTTATCATTGAACTACCCAAACCTAACTTGTTCCATACGATAAGCGACATTCACTATTGCAAGTCCATTTATACTCTAAGTATTCTATAAAGCTCGACCATTTTATGACATTCAATAATAACATAATTGTTTCCTAGAGATCGCTAAAGGACACTAAAAACATTTAAACTCTAAAATAGGAACCCAATATTAATTATTCAAATCACTAAGTTATCTATCGATATTATACTGTAAGGATAACTATAAGTAGTAACACTAACTAATTAAGGCAATAATCTAACCACAATCCATTACAATACTCAGGCACCCATAGGATGCTCTCCATTTTATTTAAGTGAAACCCCTAATCCTAAATGAATTATAACATAAAAATAAACACGCATACAACACATAAAACTTTGGAAAAGTCAAGGTAAATCTCAACTTACCTTAAATGATGATTTGTAAGCCCAAATGCAGTTCAAAACCTCAACTAGAAGTCCAATTCTCTCAAATTAGTACAAAAAGTATTCAATCTAGTCAAATATGTCATCTTAAAGTCAAAAGAAAGATACAGATACCTATATTGACCCTATTTAAGATGGGTCCAAAATAGACCCTAAAAATGTATTTAAAAATGAAAGAGTAAAATAGAAGTTTTATTCTAGAAATATATTTTGCAATATTGTAGGAATTTACAGTAGAAACCCCAAGTGAAAACGAGCTAAAAATGAAGTCCAAATTTAAGAAAAATCATTTTCAATATTTATCGATAAAAATTCTAAAAATTCATCAAAAATCAAAAAGGGTAAAAAAGGAATTTTATTTGAAAATCATAATCCTCAAGTGAAAAGGACTCTATGGGTGAAAACCCAAGCAAAAATGAGTAGGAATCGAAGAATAAATCAGAGAAAAAAAAAATTTTCAATTTGGGGGAAAAATACAAAAACCCTCTTTTGAAATCATTGATTTAGAGAAATTTAGAAGACAAAGTTGGTAGAAATGATTTAGAATTGAGCTAGAAACATACCTGCCCAAACTTACACAAGAAATCTCTTTCCAAGCTCCCAATAAGTTATAAATGGTCAAAATGAGTAAAATGAGGCTAAATTTATGAAATTGAGTTGTTTTCAGCAAAATCAAGGGACTGTTGATTGTACACATTGATCATTGACTGCGCGCGTTGACCGTTGGCCTCATGCATTGATCACACTAACAACCAACAATTTTGTAAACTTATTTTGACCCTTAGAACTCATCCAAAATCCTATAAACATGAACTAATAATGCAAATTGATCATAAAACATATTTTGGATCTAGTAAAATTATAGAATCTATGAAAAAAAGTAGTTTACAACAAATTAAACCCCTGACCCCTTTAAGACAAAATACATTATTTTCAAATGGAGGATTGAAAAAACAAAATAAAGATTTCAAACCCAAATCAACTATGCTACCAACCCAAAATCAAAGTTTTAGATTTAATGGAACTGTCAGAATCCTCATTCGAGACTCGAATAAAAAAATATTGACTGAAGTCAAACCTATTCTTTTAAGGATACTCAAAATTATAAACTCAAATAACACACTCTCAAATAGAGAGAGTATGTGCCAACCATCAGCACAACTCATAAATCAGGTAAGAAAACCATGGGGAGGGACAAAATAGTCAAAATACTAAAATTCTAAAATCACAATGAAGTTCATTACAGTATCCACCACTAAAATTCACATTCGTCCTCAAACGTACAAGCAAGAAAAATCCTAAAACATGTAAAAGAAAATATCCTCGAGATACATCAACATGCACTTCCACGCAGAGTCACAATCATAACCAACCCATCATATCAGGGATAATAAGCCCATAGAAGAAGTGAAACAAATATTATATCTCACTAATGGATGCCTAGATCACAAATAAAATTTAAGAGGAACCACCACGAGACTCTGCATAGTTACCGATGAACCACACTAACCACACTTTAGATTTTTATCTCATGCCCAATGCTAGACTCTGAACATAAATTTTTTACTTAAGGATCCTTATCTTTTACCTTAATACTCTTTCTATTGAATATTCCTTTAAACCAAAGTTGTGGACTAATAAGGTACAAATTAGACCCGCTTAATTTGCATTCAACATTCCTTAACATAAGTCCACAAAGAATAACATATAATCTAATCAAAACTTATGAGAAAAATATTTCATCAAGCCACTTTAACTACAAGAGTAACGAATGCTATAAACAAGCGATCCCTTTCCATTAACAATTCTTTTCAAATCAAAAGCAAAAAAATATCTCATGAGCTAAATCTTTCAAATCTGACCGAAAAGTATCTCAATACCAAATAGTGTATTCACCAAGCAAGTGGCAAATACTAAGGAAGTAGTAAATCACGAGGCTCGAATGCTTGAAATCCTTCTTTATCCAACTAGAATCTTTTGCTCACAATCCTTTTGAATTAATTACACCACAAGCCTAGGCTATCATCGAGCCCACCACTAATGTGCACCGCTAGGCATTCTATAATCTGAAATGACAAAACCATAAGGCTAATCCATTCTATAATCTAAAAATATACCAAAACCTAGAACCAATCCGCCACTATTCTATAATATAATCATCAAAGACACCATACTCAAAACACCATACTCAAAACACCAAAATCCAAAATAACCAAAAATTTAAATAAAACTTAGCGATTTACTTTAAATGATTTCCAATAGAAGATCGGCACACCTGATCCACCACTTAGCAAATATCTATGGGTAGAAAATATCAACAACTCCAACAAAATCCTCGAATCATATCCAAATTCTATGTCAAATAACTAAACACATAAGAGAATATAGAACTATAGTGAAATAACACTAAGGCATAATGAAGGTGCACTAAGAAAAACCTACAGCTACTATACTGAAAGCTCCTACCTCAAGTCCATTTTATGGAACATGATACTAGGACATCTTGTGGAACATGATACTAGGACCTGTCATTTCATAGAGAAACTGGTGAAACATCTCTCTGTCGAAGCTGTAGGCAATATCTCCTAAGTTTCCAAGAGCTCTTTATAAAAGCAGTTCGAAGAGGTGTCACTGAAATAGGCATAAAAAACCTGAATGATCATTTTGATCTAACCCTCTCAAAGCATAACTATGAAAATCCTGATCTCTATCATGCATATCATTATGATCATCAAGTCATTGGGATATCTGACCCATAATCCTCTCGTACCTCCACACAAGCTCCTCTCAAACACTCTAGCAAGTTGATCCCATAAAAGAGAAGGTGATCTAACTAGTCTACTCTGTACATGAGTCTTCCACTACTGTCTAGCAAGCCCAAAGAACTGAAAAGTAGTGAAGTATACTCCATTATAATTCACTAAGCCTAACCTATGGAATCTCTCACGACAACCAAGCAAGAACATATAAGCATCAACCCTAGGATCTCTATCAAACTGAGGACTATCTATCCTTATGAACTCTATATACCTACTAAATCTTTCTATGGTCCTACAGGGTAAGGTTCTAGATATGGAGCAATCCTTAGCAATATATCATTAACACTAGGAGAACGAATAGTAGTTAGTGAGCATCTAGAGTTTGAAGCCCCGAAGTAACATATTGAATCAAAATAGGACTCACTATCTAAAGTTAATCCAACACTCATATGAAAAAATCCTCAAGCATAGGTATGGTCACGGTGGTGTCTGAATTGGCTACAAACCTTCTAAATCACTAGACCTACCATCATTGGAAACTCTATAATCATAAGAGACAACTCTAACCTGACCTCTAACTAGTCTAGACATCTTGATCTAACCACTGTCTCTAACACTACTCCTATCATACACTGAAGGCATGATCGCAGAATCTCTAGACATAAAATAATGCATGCATTCTATCTGTTAAAGAGTGAATATGAATTTTTTAAGATATACAAAGTTCCAAAAGCCCAAAATAGAATGAAGGAATGACAATATCCAAAAGTCATGCAACCTCTCAAATATAGCTAACAGATGTATCCACACCAATCTGCAAGACTCTATTAGACTTAGTTTGTACTAATGAGATAAATGAACCTGGCACTATGATACAAAATTTTCACAACCTAAAATAGCTATGTGATGGTACTTGTCAAACTCACTGGAAAAGTAAGCCTACCCTCTCAAAAAATATAGTTTAAGGAAAAGGAAGAGAAAATAGAAGAATGATACTATTCTTTCTAAATTTTTTCTTATTAAATAAATGAAGAAAAAAAGATAATGATTGAAATAAACATGAATAGGTCTTGAATCCTATTTCAGTCTAACCCTCCACAATTTTCTTCTTCCTCTTTTACATCAACTAAAATATGTTTCCTTCTTTATAAATTGTAAACTTGAACATAAATCTAATACATAAGACTAGTTTCTTACCCTCCACAAGGTCATCCATAGAACATAGTATGTTTGTTATTCCTCACGATATCCTATTTTTCATCCTTATTATATTATGTGTTAAATCTTTGTTACGGTTTTAATTTATATTTTAGCCATCCAAATTCATAATATGAACCAAAATATTTAAGAAAGCTCACAATGATCCAGCCAAAGATCGCCATTAAAGAATATGTTTTTATTTTTAAAATTTATAAGTGATTAAACTATTTTACTGTATTGTAAATAAATAATAAGTTGGGGGCAAATAGATAAAAATAAAAGAATATAATATTGTGCACATAAAACATGATGTGCACATTATTTGTGACAACTACCATGACCAGGTACACTTTTTTTTGTTTGGATGCATAAATATTGCTAAAAGTTTGAACTAGATTATTATTCTATATTTTTTTTATAAAACATATTATTAATTTGCATTCCTTGTTGAGAAAACCTAGAGTGAGATCATGACCTATTGTGCTTATCTATCTAGGATATGCTTTTATTTCAGTATTTTAGTTTATCAGTAGTTCAGTAGTTGGGGTTAGTTGGGGGCTTTTCCCATCAACTCCATTTTCAGACAGTTCAGATTAGAGGCTTTCAGATGGTATTCAATTTTACAGATTGTTATTTCAGATATTATATTTTATCAGTATTTTAGATCTTGAACCTTATGGAATTTTAGCCTATTTTTTGCTTTTATTATAGTATTATTATTCAGTGCTCACAGTAGATATTAATCATGGGTTAGCTTGTGGTCCTTCAGGGTTGTAAGCATTGTGTGATGCCTAGGGTATACTCTTGGGGTATTACAAACTTAGAATTAGAGCCTAAGGTTTAACAGAGTCCTAGTGAGTCTGAAAGCCGTATCTAGTAGAGTTTTGTACATGGGTATGTAGCGCGCCACATTTTTGGATAGAAGGCTATGAGATGTTTTAGGAAAAATTTCCTTTTTTTTAGTATTCATGTCTTGTGGGTGAGCGCGAGATAAAGTAAAACTATCAGTCTAATCCATTCTCTCCATTTTATTTACAGAACATGGCTTCCAAAAAGACTAATGAAAGGATAACTAGAAATCAGCTATCCCCTTCACCCGTTTTGATCGATCCCCTAAATAAGCACGTCTCCTATGCAGAATTTAGAGCTGCATTTACCACTTTAGCCAATTCAGTAGTTTCTTAGAACAACCTTTAGATTGTTGTCCTATCTAGTCTTGGAATTCATACTCAGCAGAGCAAGGGGGAGAAGCGTAGGAAGAAATTTAAAAAGAATAAAAGAGTTAGAACAAGTGGTTTTAGGCCAAGGTTAGAGAGTGGTAACCGTTTCCAATTCCGTCTAAAATTCTTATCCCCAAATCCTTTTGTAGCTAGTGCCCAGTTCCAAAGTTTAGAAATGACAGTCGAGATAGAGCACCAGGCTCTAAGTCACAAGGTAGTGTAAAGAGTGTTCGTACTAATCCTCTTTGCAAGAAGGTGGTAAGAACCATAAGAGAGTGTGTAGAGATACTAGTGATGTTTGTTTCGAGTGTGGCAATCTAGGCTATCTAGTCAGGGACTATCCTCAGTCAGGTTCACAGGGTCAATACAACCGTCCTTCAGCTCAGTTTGGTCACTCAAATCAACAGGGTGTCACTTCTAATACCGCCAATGGGCAACGTCCAAACTGACTTTATGCGCTTCAGTCTAGACAAGATCAGTAAATTTCTCTTAATATGGTTACTGGTATGTTATAGATCTTTCATTTACATATTCATGCCTTGTTAGATCCAAGATCTTCTTTGTCTTTTATAACTCTTTGCATAGCAATCAACTTTAAAGTCAGACTAGAAATCATAGCAGAACCTTTCTTAGTGCTTACCTTAGTAGGTAAATCTATTCCAACCAGATGAGTATATAGAAATTGCTCGGTTACAGTATTACAGAAAATTCTTTCAGT
Organism: Capsicum annuum; assembly: GCF_002878395.1. Classification (NCBI taxonomy): domain Eukaryota; kingdom Viridiplantae; phylum Streptophyta; class Magnoliopsida; order Solanales; family Solanaceae; genus Capsicum; species Capsicum annuum. The sequence continues at coordinate 69,977,687 of NC_061122.1, read as the reverse complement.
TAATTTTAGTAATAGAGTCATTCCATTTCTGTTTCTTAATAAACCAGTCCTTGAATAAAGCGGTAGTACCTCATTTTCAGTTGATTTAAGTTTGAATCTTTATATTGAACTAGTAGGAAGAGAAGTTGAGAATTCAAAGTTAGTTAGTGATGAGGATTGCTATATAATGATTGTTGGGGCAATAGAAATCTAAGAATCATGTATCAGAAGGAAGTACTAGAAGTGGACCTTACATTATCAGGCATAGTCCTTTAGAATAAGCTTAGTGTTTATGAGTATTGTTAGATCTCAGGCTCTAGAGTAAAGTGATCTCAGCTCAATTTAGAGTTTATTAAGGGGTTCACAGACTTAGAATAACTACTTTAAGCTAAGGGGGAGATGGTAGAACAAGTAACCAAGTATGTCTTTCAGATTTTAGTAGTAATGTCAGTATATGTAGAGAAGTAGTAGAGAGGTTGATGCCCAACCCATCCTTAGCGTAGCGCAAAGTTTTATCCTTTAGCTATTACAATATCTACTCATGTCTTACATGTAATCTCTTTGATCATAGTTCTTATTCGTGCACATTATCAAAAATCATATACGTTCATAATTTCTAGTATAAGGAGTTCTAGTTTTCTCAGTATTACGAATCATGTTCCATGAATATAGAAACTCTAAACTTAGGTCATGTAGCTCATGACTCATGTGCTCATACCTTACAGTGTATTTAGTTTCCATGACTTATGTTATACTCCTAATTATCAGCTACATTCAGATTTCGTCATGTATATCCTCAGTTTAGATCTCTTGATAAAGTCTAGGATATTGATGTTCTATTCTTCAGGCCTCAGTTAAGTGTCAAGTTCAATATAATTTCTATTCATACATCAGGTCCCCATGTTTTAACCTTCAATAAATTCTCTTTATGAAATTATGTAGTGATGAGTAGTTGCGTAGAAGGGAGAGAGTAAATGTTTCATGTTAAGAAAAGATTATTGCATTCTTAGTTTACACAAGGTTGTAGTAATGAAGATAGGCTTGAATATCGTGATGATGTGTAAGGAACTAAATGTATTTCAGAGATTTAAGTAGGCTTGAACATAGTGGGAGAATTCAATCCAAATAAAACCTCAGTAGGTAGAGTTATTAGTGCCCATATCATAAAATTTTAGCCATGTTGTGATTTCTTATTAAGATGTCTCATTCAGACCATGCCAATATTTCCTTTCTCCCTAAAGTCAGTAGAACTTTATAGAAAAAGTGTCAAGAAATTCTGTAGTTGAGTATAAATTTTTTGTATGAGTTAGTCTGTAAAGCTAGGAATCTAGCTTAGCAGTCAGGCGGACAATTTCTTACGATGTCTCTATCTTTCCACTCGATCGTACTATCTGAAGTCTCATAAATGTAACTATTCCAAAGATAGAGCAACCGGGTAGTTGCGAGTTCAGCTCAGTTCATGTATCATGCCTCAGTTTAGGATCCCTAATATTTAGTCATGATTTAGTTCGCAGGTATCCCGTGCATCATCTTAATTTTTTCTCAGTATCTCAGCCAAGTTATCCTTCTTCAAGGGACATAATATCCCAAGGGGAAGATGCACTATAACCCCCAAACCTTCATGTACTAAACCTTCTATTTTCTCTTCACGTAACAAATCCAGCTGGGAGTAATGGGTACTTATAAGTTGACCCTCAAGTTCCATCCTTAGCTATAAGCCATGTATTCAGTGGCTCAGTTTAGTTCATGATATTCAGTTCATATATCATGTTTCAGACTCAGTCATGTTTTCATATTCCCGTCCATATATGTTCAGTAAATGATCTCAGTTTCATTAGTATTCTCAGCTTAAGGTGGCGGTCTTTCTTAGATTTACTCAGTTCTATGATTCAGTTACAGTTGTAATCTTCGTATCCCTTACCATTGCATAACCAGTCATACATTCATGAACTAGTTTATTCATGTATTCCATGCATCACATATGCATATTCAGTATGAAAATTCAGCTTTTCAGTAGTTCAGTCATGTATTCCATGCATCAGATATGCATATTCAGTGTGTAAACTTAGTATATCAGTGTTCCACAGCTTAATCAGTCTCATTCAAATATTCCCAAGGGGGAGATATTGTAATACCCCATATTTCCCTAGCCTAGATTAACTCTCAGTACATGAGTGATCCAATAGAAATTTTTTTAAATACTTAGTATTTTTCAGTTTAGAGCCTGCCATTACGTAGGAAATTGATTAGCTTTCCAATGATATAAAGTTCACCTAAATTCGATAATCGTATAAGAAGTTATGGCTATTTTAAGTTTCAATCATTAAACACCATCATTCAGGCTAGTAGCACGTCCTGGAGTATATCTAAATGGAAATTGTCATTTTCCAGAGAGCCAACGCAATACCACCGCGTCGTGCCCCTAGCCTATTTCCCAATTGTCAATTTTCTAGTGTTTCTTTGCGATAATTGCGCATCACGCCAAGGCCTAGTTTCCCATCCAGTAAGGAACTTCAATGGCGCCGTGTCGCACTATCAGCCCAATTCCCAATCGTCCACTTTCCAATAAGCCAACGCGATTGTACTGCATCGTGCTGGGGTGAAAAATTAGGATTTCCAACTTCCGTTATTTAATTCCAGGGGTTTTTTGGTCAATTCTCAAAACCCTTAATCAGCCTAAACACGGAATTTATACCCTAAATAACCGAATATCTCATTATTCGCTCACTTTTCTCAAGATTTAAAACATTCTCTCTCAAGAGGCAAAAACCCTAGCTTTAAGAATCATGGTCAATCCTCAAGAAATCCTCCAAGAACCTTCAAGAACTCTTCTTCTCAGGTATGTTAGTTATTCATTCATGGGTCCCTTTCACCCATAAAGTTCAAGAACCCTTTTTAAACATACAAGATCTCAAATTCATGATTTTCATGTTTTAATTAGATTGAATTCATGTTCATGATATTAGTTGGGTTTCAATCCTTGATTTAATTACAAGTTTCATGAAAATTGAATAGCCTATGTGATGAATATGTGATTATCTTGATAAACCCTTAAATTTACAAATTGATTAATCTATCATGATGTTCATGTGTTGGCCATTATCATGTAAATAATCCATGCTCCCCAAGTGTTTGCTAAATTGCCTATGTGATGTAAATAGTGGAATCATGACATGTTATTATGTGGTCCCAAGCATGTACAAGCTTATTCCCTACAAATTTGTGATAAAATGCTTAAATGATTTTACTAGTGAAAGCATAACATGTTAATATGTGATCCCATTCATGCACAAGTTCATGTATATCAAGTCTTAGACAAAATGCCTATATGAGTGCATTGTTAGCAAGCAAGTATTGTTATGCCTTTATGATCTTATTATGTCTTTTTTTATGATATTGAGTATTGGGGGTATTTTATACCCAAAAATTTAGCTATTTACCAAGAGCCAGTGTCAGATATAGAATAGTATCAGTCATGTCACGAATAGTAAAACTTTATTAGTTACAGTACTCAGGAAAACTCTATAGATGTAGTATCATTCCAGTCCAGTTCAGTGTCTTTTAGTTGGGAGTATGATTTAGCACGGAATGAGTGCAGGGATGACAGCTTCCCCATCAGAGTGGCAGAGTTGTTAGTAGCAGTCCACGTGCTCCAAAACTGCATAGCCAGCACAAGATGAGGAGTCACCCATCAGAATAGGATTGACTACCTCCCAGGGGTCACCTGCTAGATTAGGCTTCGCTCCACCCAAGTGTCACCCATCAATTAGGCTTGTCATCCTAGTTTTCCAGTGTTAGTACCCGTGGCATAGTATTATCACCCTTCTAACTGGGGTCACAATTTAAACCCCTATCAACTCAGATTTGGGGTATGTCAATTAGATGATTACCTCCCACAGTCTCAGTTTCAGTCTTTAGTTTAGAACTCAGTTCAGCCGTATAGAATTAGAACTGTCATACACAGTCAATCAGCATCAGTAAATTAGTTATCAGTAACTTCATATATCAGTTACTCAGTTATGAAAACTTAGTACTTAGATTCAGAAAAGCTCAGTTATAGTATTCATATATAAACAGTACTACATACTCAGTATTTATAGTAGTTTCAGTTATCTATGTATTCTCATATTCAGTTACTCTATATCATCTAGTCAGTTAATGTTCATGCATATGAACCCTTGCATTCAGCCTTACCTCATCTAGCATACCAGTACATTACACATACAGACCGCATACTCTTTCTTTGTACTATGATTTCTCATATCATAGGTTCGGATGCTTAGGTTCCCGACCGCACTTAGACAGATCCAGTCAGCAATCACAGATTTAGTAGTGAGTCCTCATCTATCGAGGATATGCTTTTATTTTAGTATTTTAGATTATCAGTAGTTCAGTAGTTGGTGTTAGTTAGGGGCTTGTCCCATCAACTCCTGTATTAGACAGTTCAGATTAGAGGCTTTCAGATTAGATTTTTATATGGTATTTAGTTTTATGGATTATTATTTTAGATGTTATATTTTATCAATATTTTAGATCTTGAACCCTACGGTATTTCAACCTATTTTCCACATTTATTATAGTATTATAGTTCAGTGCTCACAACAGATATCAGTCATAGGTTAGCTTGTGGTCCTTCGGGGTCATAAGCCCCATTGACGCCCAGGGTGTACTCTAGAGACATTAAAAACTTAGTGCCAGTTCTTAAGGTTCAACAGAGTCTTAGAGAGTTTAAAAGCTATATCTAGTAGAGTCTTGTGCAGGGATGTGTAGCGTGCAATACTTATGGACATGAGGCTATGAGATATTTTAGAAAAAGTTTCCCTAATTTCAGTATTCATATCGTGCAAGTGAGCGTGATCTCAAGTAAAACTCTCAGTCTTATCCATTCTCTCCTTTTTATTTATAAAATATGCCTCTCAAAAAGGCTAACAAAAGAAGAACTGGAAATGATCTAGCCCCTCCACCCGTTCAGGCTGATCCCCTGAATGAGCACGTGATGTGGTAAGAACCATAAGAGAGTGTGTAGAGCTGCCAGTGATGTTTTTTTTGTGTTGGTTAAGCTAGGTCATCAAGGCAGGGATTATCCTCAGTTAGGTTCAAGGGTCAGTACAACTGTCCTTCAGCTCAGTCCCGATCGCCCGAATCAGCAGAGTGCCACTTGTAGTGCCGCCAGTGTGCAATGCCCAAATAGTCTTTATGTACTTCAGTCCAAGAAAGATAAAGAAAGTTATATTGATGTGGTTACCGATACATTTTAGATCTTCTATTTACCTATTCATCCCTTGTTAGATCCAGGAGCTTCTCTGTCTTTTGTAACTCCTTGTATAGTAGTCAACTTTATAGTCAAACTAGAAATCTTAACAGAATCTTTCTTAGTGCTTACCTTAGTAGGTAAATCTATTCCATCCAGATGAGTATACAGAAATTGCTTGGTTACAGTATTACAGAAAATCCTTTCAGTTAATTTTAGTAGTAGAGTCATTCCATTTTAGTTTCTTGATGAACCAATCCTAGAATAAAGGGGTAGTACCTTAGTTTCAATTTATTTAAGTTTGAATCTCTAGATTGAACTGGTAGAAAGAGAAGTTGAGAGTTCTAAGTTAGTCAGTGATGAGGATTGCAATATGATGATTATTGTGGTAATAGAAAGCTAAGAATTATGTATCAGAAGGAATACTAGCAGTAGACCTTACATTATCAGGAGTAGTCCTTCAGAATGAGTTTAGTGCTTTTGAGTATTGTTATATCTCAGGCTTAGAGTAAAGTGATCTCAGCTTGATTTAGAGTTTATTAAGGGGTTCACAGACTTAGAATAACGGCTTTAAGCTAAGGGGAGATGGTAGAATAAGTAATTAAGTAAGAATTTCAGATTTTAGTAGTAATCTCAGTATATGTAGAGAAGCAATAAGAGAGGTTGATTCCCAACCCATTCTTACCTCAGTGCATAGTTTTGTACTTTAGCTATCACAATATCTACTCATGCCTTACATGTCAGCTCTATGATCATAGTTGCTATTCGTGTACATTATCAAAAATCATGTACGTTTACAATTTCTAGTATAAGGAGTTCCATTTTCCTCTGTATTACGAATCATGTTCCATGAATACTGAAACTCCAACCTCAGGTTATGCAACTCATGACTCATATACTCATGTCTTATAGTGTGCTCAGTTTCCATGACTTATGCTATACTCCTAATGATCAGCTAAATTTGGATTTTGTCATGTATATCCTTAATTTAGATATCTTGATAAAGTCCAGGAAGTTGATGTTCTATTCCTGGGGCCTCAGTTAAGTGTCAAGTTCAGTATAGTATCCATTCATGCATCAGGTCCCCATGTTTTAACCTTTAGTGAACTTTTCTTTTGAAATGATATAGTGACGAGCAGTTGCTTAGAATAGAGAGAGTAAATGTTTCATGATAAGAAATGATTGTTGCATGTTAGTTTTACACGAGGCTGTAGATATGAAGATAGGCTTGAATGTCATGATGAGGTGTAAGGGGATTGAATGTCATGATGATGTGTAAGGGACTAAATGTATTCACAAAATTTAAGTAGGCTTGAACATAATGGGAGAATTCAGTCCAGATCAGACCTCAGTAGGTAAAGTGATTAGCACCCATATCCTAAAATTTTAGCCATGGTGTGATTTCTTATTTAGATATCTCATTCAGACCATGCCAAGATTTCCTTGCTCCCTAAAGTCAATAGAAATTTATAGAAAGAGTGTCAATAAATGATCCAGTTGAGTATAAGTTTTCAATATGAGTTAGTCCATAAAGACAAAAATCCAACTTAGCAGTCAGGCAGACAAGTTTGTACGTTTTCCCTATCTTTACACCCAGTCGTACTATCCGAAGTCTCATGAATATAACTATTCCAAAGATAGAGGAACCAGGTAGTTACTAGTTCATCTCAATTCATGTGCCATGCCTCAATTTCCGATCCCAAATATTCATTCATGATTCAATTCATAGGTACCCCGTGCATCGTGTCAGATTTTTCTTAGTATCTTACCCAAGTCAACATTCTTTGAGGGACATAATATCCTAGGGGTAGGATGCATTATAACCCCTAAACTTTTATGTCCTAAACCTTGTATTTTATCTTCACGTAGCAAATCCATCTTGGAGTAACGGGTACTCATAAGTTGATGCTTAAGTTCCAAACTCAGCCATAAGCCATGTATTTAGGGGCTCAGTTCAGTTTATGATATCCAGTTCATATATCATGTTTCACACTCAGTCATGTTCTCATATTCCCGTCTATACATGTTTAGTAAATGATCTTAGGTTCATTAGTATTCTCAGCTTAAGGTGACGGTCTTTCTTAGATTTACTCAATTCCATGATTCAACTATAGTTGTAAACTTGGCATCCCTTCCCAATGCATAACTATTCGTACATTAATGAATTATTTTATTCATGTATTCCATGCATCAGATATGCATATTCAGTAAGAAAATTCAGCTTGTCAGTAGTTCAGTCATGTATTCCATGCATCAGATATGCATGTTCAGTGTGTAAACTAAGTATATCAGTGTTCCTTAGCTTAATTAGTTTCATTCGAGGATGAATGTTCCCAAGGGAGAGATATTATAATACCCCCGCATTTCCTTAGCCTAGATTAACTCTCAGTACATGAGTGATATAGTTAGAAATTTTTTAAATACTTAGTATTTTTCAGTTTAGAGCCTGCCATTATGTAGGAAATTGAATTAGCTTTCCACCGATATAAAATTCGCCTAAATTCAATAACCGGGTAAGAAGTTATGACTATTTTAAGTTTCAGTCGTTAAACACCGTCATTTAGGCCAGTAGCACATCACGGAGTATGTCTAAATGGTAATTTTCATTTTTCAGTGAGCCAACGCAATACAACTGTGTTGCGCCATCAGCCAATTTTCCAATTATCACTTTTCCAGTGTTGCTCCATGATAATGGCGCATCGCGCCAAGGCCCAGGTTCCCATCCAGTCAGGTACTACGATGGCGCTGCGTCACACTATCAGCCCAGTTCCCAATTGTCCACTTTCCAGTGAGCCGGCGCGATTGTACTGCGTCGTACCGAGGTGAAAAATTACGATTCCCAACTTTCGTTATTTAATTCCAGGGGTTTTTTGGTCAATTCTCAAAATCCCTAATCATCCTAAACACGGGATTTATACCCTATATAATCTAATATCTCATTATTCACTCACTTTTCTCAAGAATTAAATCATTCTCTCTCAAGAGGCAAAAATTCTAGCTTCAAGAATCAAGGTTAATCCTCAAAAAATCCTCCAATAACCTTCAAGAAATCTTCTTCTCAGGTATGTTAGGTGTTCATTCATGGGTTTCTTTCACCCATGAAGTCCCAAAACCCTTTTTAAACATACAAGATCTCAGATTCATGATTTCTATGCTTAAATTAGATTGAATTAATGTTCATGATATTAGTTGGGTTTCAATCCATGATTTAATTGCAAGTTTCCTGAAAATTGAATAGCATGTGTGATAAATATGTGATTATCTTGATAAACCTTTGAATTTACAAATTGATTAATGTATCATGATGTTTATGTGTTGGCCATTATTATGTAAATAATCCATGCTCCCCAAGTGTTTGCTAAATTGCCTATGTGATATAAATAGTGGAATCATGACATGTTATTATGTGGTCCCAATCATGTACAAGCTTATGTCCTACAAGTGTTTGGTAAAATGCTTATATGATTTGACTAGTGAAAGCATGACATGTTAATATGTGATTCCATTCATGCACAAGTTCATGTATATTAAGTGTTTGACAAAATATCTAAATGAGTGCATTGTTATCACGCACATATTGTTATGCCTTTAAGATTGTGTTATGTCTTTCTTTTTATGCTATCGAGTCCTGGGGGTATTTTATACTCAAAAATTTAGCTGTTTACCTAGAGCTAGTGTTAGTTACAGAAAAGTATCAGTTATGTCACGATCAGTAGAACTCAGTCAGTTATAGAACTCAGGAAAACTCAGTAGACTCAGTATCAGTCCAGTCTAGTTCAGTATAATTAGTTCAGTATCTTTCAGTTGCGAGTAGGATTTAGCACCAAATGAGTGCAAGGATGACAGATTCCCCATTAGAGAGGCAGAGTCGTTAGCAGTAGGCCCAGTACTCCAGAACTGTGTATCCAGCACAGGATGAGAAGTCACCCATCAAACTAGGCTTGACTACCTCCCAAGGATCACCCGTTAGATTAGGCTTGGCTCCACCCAGGTGTAACCCATCAGTTAGGCTTGGGATCCTAGTTTTCCTATGTTAGTACCCGTGTCACGGTATTAGGACCCATCCAACTAGGATCATAAGTTAGACCTCTATCAGTTCAGATTTGGGGCATGTTAGTTAGATGATTCCCTCCCACAGTCTCAGTTTCAGTCTACAGTTTAGAACTCAGTTCAGTCTTATAGAATTAAGACTATTAGACACAGTGAATCAGTATCAGTAAATCAGGTATCTGTAACTTCGATATCAGTTACTCAGTTATGAGAACTCAGTACTTAGCTTCAGAAAAGCTCAGTTATGGTATATATATATATGCAAAGTATTACATACTCAGTATTTACAGTAGTTTTTGTTATCCATGTACTATCATATTTAGTTACTCTATATCATCCAGTCAGTTAGTATTCATGCATATGAAACTACTAATCACATACTCTTTCTTTGTGCTATGATGTCTCATATTATAGGTTCGGACGCTCAGGTTCCTGACCGGACTTAGACAGATCCAGTCAGTAGTCGCAGATTTAGTAGTGAGTCCTCATCTATCGAGGATATGCTTTTATTCTAGTATTTTAGTTTATCAATAGTTCAGTAGTTGGGGTTAGTTGGGGACTTGTCCCATCAACTCCACTTTCAGACAGTTCACATTAGAGGCTTTCAGACTAGATTTTCAGATGGTATTCAATTTTACAGTTTGTTATTTCATATGTTATATTTTATCAGTATTTTAGATCTTGAACTTTATGGCAGTTCAACCTATTTTTCATATTTATTACAGTATTATTATTCAGTGCTTACAACAGATATTAGTCATGGGTTAGCTTGTGGTCCTTCAGGGTTGTAAGCATCGAGTGACACCCAGGGTGTACTCTCGGGGCATTACACTGAGTCAGCTGGGGTTTTGTCCCAGTGAATCTCTAGATATTAGTAGTAGAGGCTTGTCAGACTGATAAATGTGCTTCAGATTTTTTGTGATTGATTTATCAGACTTTTGAGATTAGTGTTTTTTTTTAGATATTATATTCAGACAGTTTTCTGCATATAGTATGACTTTTATGTCCATATTCCTCATCATTATGAGATTCAGACTTAGTAGAAGGTAGACAAGGTTAACTTAAGGCTACTTGTAGTCTTGAGCACTGTGTGATGTCTCGAGACCCATTTTTAGGGTGTTACATCATTGTACAGTGAAATAAGCTTTATCAGTCTGGGGAGATTCCTTCAGTGAATCTGATAAAGCTAAAAATCTTGAAGATGTGTCTATGCTGGCTCTGGAGGATAGTAAAGTCACCTATAATTCCTTGTTTGATCCTAACAAATGATGACAAATAAAATGAGGTAACTCTTTCTGATATCAAAGAAAATTTAGATAACTACTCTGCTAGAAAGATAAGGAAGCTTGGAAATATGTTGATTGATTTTGTGTGTGAATTGACTGCTCAAAATAAATGCTCTAGAAGAAAAAGTATAAAATCAAGAGCTTAAATTAATATCTTTAACTCTGTATTTATTTGAAACTGAGGAATTGTCCATAAAATTAAAATTTAAAAATCTGAGTTTAATGAGTCAACTGGAGAAAGTAGATGATTTTGATGGTAAAGGGAAAAAAGAAGCCTTAATGCTTCAAATTGAGCTTGAAGATAAATTAAGGGATTCTCAAAATCACCTCATAACTACACTCCATAAGAATGAGGAATTAGAAAATGACTTCGTTTGTATAAGAGAAGATCTTAACAAATCCCTAAAATGGACTATATCCTCACAAATCCTTTCTAATTTAACTAGTCAGGGAGTCAATAATGGTAAAGGCCTTGGATATTAATATAGAACTCACTCACTTGGGTATCTAGGAAAGGTTGTTCATGTTGTTAAAAGCAAGGTCCACAAACCACTGTATACTCATTGTCGAAGGGATGAGTACTTGAAGGAGAACTGTCAAAGTTGGATTAGAGCTAAAATAAACAATGCTAGGTACATCCAGCAAGAGAAATCTTGTCCTAAGGATTCCAAATCCTTGAGAAATCTCAAGAAGTACTCATTGTCTAGATGGTCCAAGAAAAATTTGATCACACCATTATATTTCTTTTGGGAACTCAAACTCAAGTAGGTTTCCAAATCTAATAAATGAATCAGGTTTTAGGTAGGAGAAAAAAAGGCAATCAGAACAAGTTCAAGGAAAGTGGATGTTCAAAGTATATGACTGGGAGGACTGACTATTTTCTCTCTCTCAAGACACTTTGGTTTGGGAAATATTAGAAAATTTCATGACCATGTAATAAAAGATGTGTATCTTGTAGATGGTCTCAAGTACAGTATTCAAAGTGTATCTCAAATCTGTGATAAGGTAACAAGGTGAAGTTCCTGTCTGATGGATGTACTGTGTCAAGCTTGATGTCTGGAAAAGTCATTCTCAGAGCTAAAAGGTGTAAAAATATTTATGTGGTTGATCTAGTCTCTGTAGTTGACTATGAGTTAACCTGCTTGAGTGCACAAGGTGAAAATATTTATCTTTGTCAGAAAAGGCTGGGACATCTAAGTTCCTCTTTACTGAACAAATTGGTTTCAAAGGACCTGGTTCATTATATGCCAAAGCTGCAATTTTCATATAACAAGGTTTATGATACTTGTGTTAAGGGAAAGCAAATTAGATCCTCATTCAAACAGAAAAAAGTAGGTTAGTACCTCTAGACCACTCGAGTTACTGTATATCGGCCTGTGTGGACCTATTACAGTCCAAATTAGAGGTGGAAAGAGGTATGTGTTTTTTATTATGGATGAATACTCCAAGTTTACCTAGACATTGTTGTTGGGAACCAAGGATAAAACCTATGAGGTTCTGCTGACATTTTCCAAGAAAATTCAGATGAAGCTAAACTAAAAAATTGTTGGACTCAGATCTGATCATGGAAATGAGTTTGAAAACTCTCTAGTCGTAAAATCCTATGCTAATAATGGAATTAGTAAGAATTTCTTTGATCCCACAACTCCTCAGTAGAATGGGGTTGTTGAAAAAAATACAGGACTCTCATATAATTGTCAGGACTATGTTGATTAGCAGTGGGCTTCCCAAAAGTTTTTTGGGTTGAAGCTGTTAGTATTGCCTGTTATGTGATTGAGAAAACTAATAATATCATCTATGAACCTTAAATACAAATCTGGAATCAAACACAAAACATCAATTTTAAAACTTTCTTATATTTCTCACTTAGTAACTCACAACATGAATCAAATAGCAACATTAAATAATTCTCGCTAATCATAATAAAGTTGCTACTTTGAAGGTCAAAGGCATAAAAAATGACCTTTATGGCTTTAGAAAGTCCAAAAATGAGCACTAGCCATTCAAATAAATAATTCTTGAATTTAGAAGACAAAGATACCTCAAATCTTTTTGTCGCCCAAGAAGATGCTCCAAATAATCTTACCTCATTGTAGACCCTCCCTTGATGGTATTTCACAAATAGATCAACAAGGTTAGCAAACTCATCAAAAGAAGAATTGTCACATTTATGCCCATAGATATTTGGCAATGCTTCAAATAGATCATATTTACATTTCCTTGTGGAAGCATTTAAAAATTTATCCCAAATTATATCCTCAAAGGCAAGATTAGAGTAAGTAAATAAATTGACATAAAAGCTAGCATCTATCAATTTACTACTCAAATCACTTGTGCCTCTCCCATTCTTTAAAAGATTTTCTTCAATTTTGGAGGACATTTCAACACAAGAAGTACTTTCAACCAATAATTTGGGAGTTAGCTTACTAACATCCAAACAATTAACACCCTCAGATAAGTCACAAGAATCATTTTCATAAATCATGCATTTTTTAAGTTTTGGATCATCACTTTTATCAAGTGCATATGAGTCAACAAGAAATGGATCACTCAATTGAAAATCACCAGAAAGAGGATTTTTCAAAATTTTAAAATAATGACATTCTTTAAGCTCAAAAAGACTATGATCACACTCATGCTCCATTTCAAGAGTACTACCACCAAGAACATTCATGTCCTTACAATATAAAGAATTGTTACAATAAAATTCACTTGCAAGGAGACAATCATTATCAATCACATTTTTAGTGTTCCAAATAGCTAAAGAAGAAGTATATTCATCTTCATCACAAGAATTCAAAGAAACATTATGTGTTTTCATATTTGACATGACACTAGATTGAAATATTTTAAGCTCACAATCAATGACAATTTTATCTCCATAATCATATTCAACTAGTGTATGGTCATTATTCATTTGTCTATGGAAACAAAGTAAAGAATAATTAACCTCGTCAAAAGATGGTCTAACATTCACACTCAAGTCACTATCAAGTTCATTTGACATAACTAAAGAGTTAGGATTAGTCTTTTTACCTTGATGAACACTTAACGAATATTTTTTACCTTGATTTTCTAAAATTAAGTTCACCTACTTACTTGAAGTAGTTCCAACTTTACTTGTTTCTTTCAATTCTTGAATTTCTTTCCATGTTGAGTCGTTCTCTTTGTGCTCTTCTTCAAGAATACCTATAAAAGAAGTGGAAATACTAGAACAACAAGAATTCAAAATTTTAGAATTAGAAGAAGAAAATCTCTCACCCACATTCTCTTATTTTTTATTATCTCATCTTCTTTTCTCTCACTTGATTCACTCTTATTCTTTTCCTCTTGTGATAATTCATTGTCATTTTTCAAATCTCTTTTTGTTTGTGCTTGTAGCCACTCACTCACATTAATTCAAATATCCTTTCTTTTTTTCTCTTTCAAATTGTCACTATTCACTCCCTCACTCCTCTTTTTCTTTTCTTACTCACTCATTTCATTAGGAGTGCAATAGTCTTCAAGGATCCCTTTTGAGTCATTAGGATGACTCTTCACATCATTTTTCAACTTAGCATTACTAAAAGCTCCAAAGACTCTACTTAAATTATTGGAATGACTTTGTACATCAAATTTTAAGTTAGTAGTCTTCACTTTTACTTTCTTGACTTCTTCATTTGTTATTGAAGATTCCTTAATGGACTTAGGAGTTAAGACATGCTTTAGTTCCATCGAATCTACAACAAAAAAAATTTCCAACTCTCTATCAAACCAAAATTTATTACGATTGAACCAAGGAGCTCCTAAACATACCAAACAAGTAGATGAAGTATAGATATCACACCAAATACCCCCTTGATAGCTTCCATGGTAAATAATGATCTTCAACTCTTTGTCAACCAAATTTCCATCAAATTTATATGGTAAGCTTTTCGTATGACAAGATATATCCAACCACTCAACCAAAGAAAGATCAATAAAGTTGGTATAACAAAATTTGTTTACACCTAAGTTGCAATCAAATATGCAACCACTCTCATACCCCTCCACAATGACTTCAAATTAAGTCAAACCTTCATTAAGATCATGCTCTTTTTTTTTTCTAGAAGCACCACTATAATCATGAAAAACTTCACAACAACTCTTACTAGAAGTAGAATTATAAGATGAAGTTCCATTTTCACCATTGACATCCAAACATCCATTGTAACTTCTTGAACCTATATAAGACGTAATTATGACAATGAAAGTGGTTAGTAAATAATGGACCTCAGAAGTCACTCCCTCACATGTATAACTTAGGTGATGGTACTCAATTTTCTTTCTGCTCTTGTATGTACTCAAAGTTTGTAGGCTTTTATGACTACACTCAAATGATCTCACCACTCAAGCCTTTTACCACTCATGGGTATGCCTTAATCTCTTCATGTTTCTACAATCTCAAATAATATCAAAGTAAGCTTTCAAGTATTGGTTCAGAGTAGAGTTTATGTCACTAATAAAGAAGGACAAAACACACTAACGGACAAAGAATGAATTAAACACATAATGAAACTAAAAAGAGAAAAGCACGAAAGAAATTAACACAAAATGAAATATGAACACAAAAATAACTAGATTACATGAGTAGAACTAATACTCAACGTAATCTAGCTAAAGAAATTGACATACAATATGATTTACCCATAAACTAACCAACTCAAATTTTAGAGTTTGGGAAAAACATGACCCAACTCAAATCAAGTTTACCCAATCAATATGAGACACTTTTAATCATCACCCAATAGTTTTTGAAGTAAGAAATCAACTCACACTTCAAAATTTCACTAACATTCGCACAAGAAAAGATGTCTAATTTTTAAACCCAAAATTGACCCCAAATTCGTTCGTAGATTCCAAAATTGAAAACTAATATAGTTTACCCATGATCAAAACAACTTAGATCCACAAGATGCGAGTAAAATTTTCACAAGAAAGCTCAAAAACTCAATTTTTTGCACTTTAGCAAGTGCTGAAATTTCATCTGCGAAAATGAGAGAAAGTAGGGCAAAATCAACTTCAAATCCTCTCAAATTTAATATTCAAGCACTTTGAACTATTATAAACAAAACCCAACAACACGCACTTGAAAATTTCTCAAATTTTCAATTCGATTTTTATTTTTATTATTTTTTTAATTTTCAAATGATACAAACCAAGGATTAAGAATTGTTGGAATAATTCTTTAGCCTTGCTCTTATACCAATTGATGTAAAATGGGATACAAGATATATAAATTCAAGAGATAATCAATAAATTAAGAAGAGATAAGTAAGAAAGATAGAATAATCCCACAATTGAAGTGAACTAGAGATGAACAAATGTTGATTTGTGACTCTCTAATTTGAACAACAATTACATGATTAATTCAAGGGAGAAGAGAATTGAACTCATACATGAATAATCTTACCAAAAGATATTCAAGAGAGGTCCAATGTAGAGACAAAGGGATAGACCCACAAACTCATAAAGAGTATTCAATCTAAAGAATGTAGTCTCCCTAAAATATGCTCATCATATTCTATTTATACTTCTAGGGTAAGCTAAGATATGAAAAGACATAAATGCCCTTGATTAAATGTGTATCATATTATGACTAAAAAGGACCATAAAATATCATGTTAATCTTCTATTGTGTTAATTCTTAGCTTCCGTACTATCTTGAAAAACTTTATACTTTTGATGTCAAGTTGAAATCCATTCATGCAATTAGCACTTTCCGAACTTGCATTACATTCCCATTCAAAGAGATGATATAACTGGAGATTATGGTCAAGGATAAAGTGATATAGTTAAAAATGATTAAGGTTATGGTGATTCAGGATCTTAGTTACAAATACCTACTCTAAGAGAAGAACAACAAGAAGGGTCTAGAGAAAATCTCCAAGGACCTGGTCCTAGCAGAAATCAACTTAGAATTACAAATTAGAAGCACAAAGCCTCTCACCCTTTTGAAAATATGACATCCTTTGGAATATGAAGCACAAACAAAAGCTCAAGCTAGAAATTTCATGGCCTTCTCAGCCTTCTTATCACAAATTGAGCCCAAAATATAAAAAAAGATCTTAAAGATACTGACTGGATCAATGCAATGTAGGAGGAGCTTCAACAATTTAAAAGAAGCAAAGTCTCGCACATAGTCCCTAGGCCTATTGATAGAACAATTATTGGGACTAAATAGGTGACATAAATAAGCAGGATGAGCATGAAACTATCAATATAAATAAATAAAGGATGGTTGTTCAAGGTTATAATTAGGAGAAAGGAATTGACTATGATGAGACATTTGCTCCCGTAGCAAGAATAGAGGCTATCAGGATTCTTATTACATTTACTACCAACATGGGATTCAAACTCTTCCAAATGAATGTCAAAAGTGCCTTTCTGAATGGGAATCTGAAGAAAGAAGTTTTTGTTAAACAACCTCCAGGTTTTGAAGATACAGACTATCCACATCATGTGCTCAGATTAGATAAAGCTCTGTATGGGTTGAAGCAAGCACCTACAGCTTAGTATGAAAAAATCTCAAGGATTCTTCTTGAACATAGCTTTAAAAGAGGGAAAATTGACAATACTCTTTTTTTCAAGTCAAGAGGTAGCAACTTGCTAATTGTCCAGATATGTTGATGACATAATTTTTGGAGAAACCTTTGAATCACTATTGAAGAGTTTGCAAAACTAATGGGGAGTGAATTTAAAATGAGCATAATAGGTGAATGGAGTTTCTTCTGGGAACTTTAGATCAAGAAAACCTCTCAAGGGTCAATGATTTGTCAACAAAAATATATCAAGAAGTTGCTGAAGAAATATAATATGGGAGAAGCCAAGCCAATTGATACTCCAATTGGAACTAGTTCAAAGATTAATAATGCTGAAACTAGTCCCTCAGTAAATGAGACCATGTATAGAGAGATTATCAAATCCTAACTATATCCCACTGCAAGCAGACCAGATATTGTATTAAGTATGGGAATGTGTGCTAGATTTCAGGCTTGTCAAAAAGAGTCCCATTTGAAAGCTGTAAACAAAATTCTCAAGTATCGGAAAGGTACAGGGTACCTAGTCTTATACTATCCATCTGGAGATAGTTTTGATCTAATTGGCTATGTTGATGCTGACTATGTTGGATATTTGGTGGATAGAAAGAGCACCTCAGGAATGGCTCACTTTCTTGGTTTTTTCCTAATTTCCTGGGCTCTAAGAAGCAAATCTTAGTTACTCTATCTACTACTGAATCTGAATATATGGTTGTTGCCTCATACTATACTCAATTGTTATAGATCAAACAATAACTAAAAGACTTTAGGATATTTTTAGAAACTATCCCTTTGATATGTGATAATACAAGTTCTCTTAACATGGAAAAAAATCTTGTGCGGTATAAGAGGACCAAGCATCTTGATGTAAGTAATTATTTTCTGAGAGACAATGTTAAGAAAAGAGTTATTTGCATGAAGCTTTGCAAGACTGAGGATCAGATAGCAGATATTTTTATAAAGGTACTTCACAAGAAGCAATTTGGAAATAACAGGTTGAGGCTGGGGTTGATCAAAATGAACTGACCTACTTAATGGTTCAGTTCTCCTCTATAAATTGGCTACGATCAGGAGATAGTTATCCCTGATAAAGTATGCACTTATTGGTCTAACTCAGTACTATGCCTTTGCAGGTATACACGCATGGTGAACTACTTTAAAGAATAACCTATGAGACAGACACAACTATGAGAATTCACTCAAGAAAGAGAGGGACCTGGCCATTTCTCTCAGGTTAGTACCAAAATTGTGTACGTTAAAATCATAAAAGTCTTTGTGAAAAATTTGCATTTCTTTCTCTAAGTAAAAGGTGTCAAATCCCTAGAAAGGTAAAGGGTTGCACCTATTATGACCAGACACGTTATTTCCCCTAAAAGGTCTCTAAAATGAAAATGCTTAATTCCTTTAAAATTCAAATCAAATCTTTTCTCTCCCGTTCTCTCTCAAATTAACTCTCAAATCATCTTTTTTAACACTAATCATCTTAGAAAAGCTTTTCTATTCACTCTTTTACAAAAATCTCCAAATAGTTCAAATTCATACTCCCTTAAGCCCCGCTAAAAAATAAGAAGATGTTCAACCCTTGTCACTTCAATCAGAAAACCCCAAAACTGAAAATTCTAATCCTTCATTGTCCAAAACTCTAGAAGATTCTTCTTCTAATCCGTCTCAAGAATCTAAGTTCATTCCACCCACTATATTTTTCCTCAAAATTCCTAAACCTCCAAATGAACTTATTCCAAAAGAAACTTTAAGAGCTATGGAAATCCCTACTGAATTAGCCATGATGGTGGATCAAAATCAAGACTCCCAAAGTTACTCAAATTTCCCTCCTCCCTAGAAGAACCAGGAATACCTTTAAAACCCTAATCGCACCTGGTTCCCCTACTTCTTCAAAATTAAATCACATATTTTCTCAGCTTTTTTATGAAAAAATCATTGCCAAAAGGTCTAATCTCTCTACCAGTGAGGATTAGGTGGCTAAAAATTTGCTTCTGCTTGCTAGTGATCTTTAGAGAAGGTTTCTTTGGGTTAGAAGAGTAAGTGGCGGGTAAAAAGGATGGAGACTCCTCTCCTAATAGAGATAATCCTAAAGGTGGTGAGCTTTTGCAACCTCTAAATGAGGAGGATGAGACAGACTATGGTGAACCACCATTGATATATTTTGTGTAGAAACAAAGGGGAAGTACGTGTAAAAAAAAAGTTGACACTGGTGGGAAGGTTACTAGCACACACTCAACTAGTGGATCTGAGAAGAAGTTTCTAGGGGATGCTATGAAGACTATCAAGTTATCTACTGCTAAAAGAAAAAGATTGAAGAAAGCCAGTTTAGTAGAGGATGAAAATGTAGAATTCGTAGATGTTGGAGCGGGTGAAGATATTGATCCTGATGTTGCGGAAGCAACTAAATAAAGAAGAAAAGAAATTCATGATAAAGGAAGGACCAGGTCCTCCACTTCAAAGTCTAGAAGCGTTGCTGGGATAAAACAAAAACACATTGCAGTTAAGAAGAAGAAGAAAGTCTTTGAGGGATCTGGTCCCAAGAAGAGAAAACCTGCAAAGAAAGAACCAATCAGTGGTTCTAAAAGAAGAAAGAAGGATGAAGAAGAAAAGTTTGTGTCTAGAGAAGAAAGAAATAAAGTTCTCAAAAATCAAAAAGTGTTGACTGGAAAGGTCTTAACTCAAGAATTTTTATAACCCAAGAATGGTGGAACTAGTGGATATGTTAGACACCAGGGATAGTTATATCTCCTAGAAGAACTAGTTCCCTCTATCTGTGAAGCTAAAGTAAGATAGTTTTTCTACATTGTGAAATTCTCTAAAGGTGGGGAAAGCATGACTGCAATAATGCAAGGAAAGAAAATAAAATTGGATAAAGAAACTCTTGGGAAAATTTTGGATGTTCCCATTATGGGTGTGAGGACTGTCTCAAAACAACAACCTTGAACTGAGTTTATGGTTTATGCTTCAAAAGTGGGAGGAACTTCTATGGTTGGTGTAAGGAAGAAGTTTCTCAAGGGTGAGTTTCAATTGGTGTTTGAGTTTGTTAACAAAGTAGTGCCACCAAGATCTCAGAAAAAAACTATTGCTTCTAGTGTAGATTTGTATGTGATGGAGTGCCTTATCAAATTTGAGTTGATTAGTCTACCTGCACTGATGATTCAATTTATATTCAAAGTAATCCATGAGAAAGATGGAAGACATGGTATGCCTTATGGATACGTTTTAAATAGGGTATTTGATTATTTTGGGGTAGTCTGTGGAAAGGAAACTCTTGGAACTATGAACCAAATGTTCACCCTAACTACTTTGGTTAAAAATGAGTGTGTTGAAGCGAAAACTGGGACCATGTCCTAGGTTTCTAAATTGTTAGAAGTTCAAAAGAGTTTGAGTAAGAAGTTGGAGGAGATGAGAGTTTCTATGGCCGCTTAGTAAACTGAAATTCTCATACTGAAATTAAAAATTCAGCAGCTATCATCAGAGGGACCGGGTGCCAATGAAGCACTTAGTTAAGAGAATGTGAATCTAAAGAAGAAGGTTTTAGTACTTACTAATAAGGTCCAGAGTTTAAATGCTGAAGCGAAGGACCTAACAAAGCAGGTTTTGGATTCTCATGCTGCTGCAAGTGCTAGAATGGAGATGCTTCTAAAGACCCTCTCCCCTAAACCTCCATCTACCTAAAACTCTTCCCTCCTAATCTTAATTCTTCTGTGTATCAAGTTCCTATCCTTGATTCCTGTGTGGCCTTTTTCATGATTTAGATGTTTTATGTTTTTGGTATATTGTAATGGTACTAATCCTATTTCATATAAATGAATTCCTTACTTGTGTTAATCATTTGTTTTCTTTACTTAAAGTGTTCATTCATGTTAGTGTTTCCCCAGTGGCATGAGTTAACTGATATGTTCTTATTTTATTATTAATTTATTATTCTTTCTTTTTAATGATGCCAAAACGGGGGATACTGAATTCATTTTTATAGGGACTAGGTGCTATGCTAAGTGTATGTGATGTAGATGTGGCTATCTATCTAAAAAAGGGGGGGAATATTGATAGGGGAAACACAACAGGAGGAAGCATGGTGATAGGGAGAGCACATATAGACAGTAGTAGGTACTCTGATGATTGAACAAATTTTAGTGTTCTGAGGTTATAGTTTTTCATCATCAAAAAGAGGGGAAATTGATGTCTCGTGTTTTGATGATGATCAGTTGTCTTCAAAGGACCAGGTCCCTGGATCATCATGAAGAGGTACAATTATCACATCTTTGTACAGTTTTGTTCACTAATGCAACTAACTATGTTGGAGTACAGTGTACCCATTGTAACACTTGGTCCAATCTAAATTCAACCTTGATTATACACTACTATAAATAGAAAAGGATGCCTCTCATACAAGTAGTTTTTGCAAAATTGGAGAATCAATAAAACAACAAAAACTCTCTTTTGCTCAAGTTCCAAATTTGTGTGTGCTCAAGTTTAATTGTTCTTGAGTCAAGTCTTACTTTGTAATTGAATTACTCATATTATAAGAATAATGTCTTTATCTTGGTGGTAGAGTGCTTTGGTAGACTTACCTAAGGTCAATCGATTAGAGTTAGTCGATTGTGAGGTTGTTGAAGTAAGTAGAGGTGGTTGTAGTAGAGCTATTGCAACCAGTAGAACTTAGAGTTAAATTCTCGGAGTCTGTAATCAATGAGTTTTGACTATAGTGGAGTTTGAGTGTTTGTGAGGAAAAGTAGTGTTTTTTCCTCCCTTGAACAAGGAGGTTTCCACGTAAATCACTGTGTTCTTTTAATTCCTGCTAGTTTTAGATTCTTTACTATTTTATTGCCTTTATCATAGTCTTAGGGACCAGGTCCCTAGAATGGTAGTGCACCCCTACATTTCAACCGAACCGTAGTTACAGTGCAATAGTCGATTATTTCTTTTGGCCCTTTTGATGAACTAATTTTTTGGTCATATTAGAACATTTGGTCTTATGCTTTCTGAGGGTCTTTTAACCATTTCAGAGATTTTTATGCAAGTAGTAGTACAGAGAATTTTATTTTTATTTTGTATAATACTGGTCTAAGGTAGACGTAGACCGAAAAAGTATTGGGAGAGGTAATTAGACAGGACATGACGCAGTCCAGAGGACATGACCTTGGATAGGAAGGTGTAGAGGACACGTATTAGGGTATAAGTTTAGTAGATGCGTCCATATTAGTAGGTAGGAGTACATTGTCTTATTTCCCTTACTAGTAATTGTAGTACTACCCTTGTAGTTTGTTGTTCTTCGATTTCTGCTAATATATATATTGTTCTGTAAAGTTCGTTTGTAGTACTATTTTAGTGTAGTAATGTTCTGCTACTATCTACTTCCTTGTATTTCCATTACGTCTTTTTTAGATTGTTTCTGTCTTGAGCCCGGGTCTAGCGGAAACAACCTACCCTCCCTATATCCCACTTTGTGGGATTATACTGAGTATGTTGTTGGTGTATAATGTTAGCCTAAGATGAATATAAATGGAGAATCATAGTCAATGATTGGGATAGAGGTTGTTTGTTGTTGTTTGCACAAAAGATATTTTGCTTTTTCCTTTTACTTTTAGTGGTTCAAATAGCATGCATGACCTATAAAAAATGAGCTGGAATCTGCAGCCTCTATTTCGAAAAATTGCTGCTGCTTTTCCAGGGATGGAGAACCTATCATCCAAAAAATCAGAAGATATGGTCGACGTGAATTTGAAGCCTACAACACCAAACACATCTCACACAGCAGCAGGGAGGAGGTTGTGCGTGCTAAATTTGTACTTAAGTGGGAAATGGAGAGAGAAATTGGATTATATTTGGGTTGTCAATTAGCTAATTTCTTAGTTTATATGACTTTTTTAAGTCAGTTTGTTCAAGTCCTTATGATTCTTATTTTGTATGTGCTTTCCTAATTCAGTTTTTTTTCTTTTTCATTAATAACAAATACATTCATTGGCACTTAACCTTTTTGATCTCAACCCCAAACACCAGATGTTTTTGCATTTGTTTAGGATTTTTCTCCAGAAGTGTAATGACATCCAAGGGAAGGTAACCATGACACTTGATTAATAGAGAGCGGAAGCAAGATCAGGATGATAAAAGTGAGATACTGAGGACCTCCAACAAAACGTCGATATAGAGTGGATTAGAAAAGTTAGGGAAATCAGCTGTGTGAAGGGACATAAAAGAAAGAGGGATAGACAGACTTGGGAGTACAAAATATCTGCAAGTTGTAAGGGACATTTCTAGTTTTGAAAACAAGAAGTGCTGTCATCAATTCTACTTTTCAAACCAATCTGGAGAATATAGTTTTTTTTTTTTTAAAAAAAAGTACCACACCTTCTAGGTTTATTTTAAGCTATAGAGAACCAAACCAGTAGATTGTTTCATTAAGAGGGGCATGTGCGAAGGCATCCTTAATATCAAGTTGATGAACTAACCAACCATTGCAAGCAGCTAGAGCTAGAGGAAGAACAGTAAGAATGATTATTGGTTTCACAAAAGAGCTAAAATGTATCTTTTGTCAATACATTTTACCAGTAAATTCTTAAAATCTTCAACAGGGAAACGACACTTCAATAAAGGATTTTGGGGGTGGGGGTGGATGGGGGGGAGGGGCATTGTGATGCTTTCGTCAAAATTACACTATAAGAAAAAAGTAAAAAAGAAACTTAAATTAGAAACCAATACACATCAAATTGATCAGCTTGTACACAGTATAAGAAAAAGGTAAAAAAGAAAATTTAGAAACCAATACACATCAAATTGATCAGCTTGTATACAAAATGCTAACTTTATGTACAAATGATGAAGGTTTCCTACTCATTGAATGTTATAGAAAAAATACAATCAAGAAAGATACTCATTCAAAAGTATACACCTAGCAAACACTTTTCACAACAGGAAGACGAGAGATATACTAAACATTAGTAGCCCAATCACCACTCATTCTAACTCTTAGAGTAAGACAGATGAGTATGATCGTCCCCATGCATGACCTGAAAAAGGAAGAGCCTTTAGTCAATTGCTAGCTATATAGAAGTGATAACTAAAGAAATAGCAACTGAAGCCAGAAGAAATAAGTATACTACGGAGCAAAAGAGGTCATGTAACTAAAAAGTTACATGAATATCTTCAACATACTCAACACTCAATTTAAAAAGGATGTCGCAAATTAGCCAAAATGTAAAACAATCAATCGTATTGGGACGGATAAGTTGCTATATTACAAAGATCAACATTTCTAATCACATGACTAGTTTCCAATTACCTGATCCTCACAGATGATTATTAGTTTGTATCCATGAGATATCATCTATATTTCTCCTTCAAGAATTTTTAACCATTACAATCAATCTTCAACAGACACTGTGATAAGCACCTAGTCTGTATTGATTGATCCTTTTTTCTCATCCATATTATCT
>NC_061122.1:69745473-69950125 GCF_002878395.1 Capsicum annuum | reverse complement strand
GCATAGTCACTAATATAATCATTAAGCATGACCTTAAGTATAATCAATGGCATGATCAATATCACAGTGAAGGGCTTATTCAATAGCATAATCAATTAGCTCATCATCAAGTTAATTAATAAGTCATTCATAGTGAAATCAGTAAGTTTTACTTCCAATGTCATCCATCATAACCAACAAGTAACAAGGCATCTCAAATCACCATAAATAAATATTTTCTAGTGTTCACAAGCATATAAAAGGTTTTCAACAACTATCACAAGTCTTGACCTAAGGAGGGTCAAGAGCCCACTTCTAAATTCCCAAAATACTTTACAAAGCAATGTCTACCTTGGAATAGGCTAAGGTATCTAAATCTATTATTAGATGTTGAATAAACCATCACTAGCCCTAGGACAGTCTTTCCCAAAAGGGATCAACAAAGCCAATTCCACCTAAGAAACGATCACTAAGGTCAATTCTGCCCTAAACTCAAGTGACTAAGGCAATCTCCACATTATAAAAGTAACTAAAGTATTTCCAAATTAAGCATAAGACTACAAGGTGACCTGTACCTAAGGTATGGTTAACTAGGCTAACCATATCCAAAATGATATCCAAAATAGCCTAAATGATCTAACTAATCTCAATTATTGAAATTTATCACACCAATACCTAGAACCCATCCCAAATCTAACAAGATATCATAAACAAACTATGAATTAGCTCAATCTAATAAGAGGTAAAACCTAGCCCACTTGGACGTTAAAAAGGCTCAAAAGATCCTCTAAATCATCACTTTTCTCTTCCAATAAGATTTCACAAGATACCTAGCTATCAAAATCATATTCTACTCATCAATATAAGAATAGTGATACCTAAATTACTCTATTATGCTTTAGGTCAAAAAATTATACCGAAATCCTATATGGATCCCACTTACAAAAATCATATTTTTTGGTACCAACCCAATATGGAACAGGTTGAGAAAAGAAAAAATAAGAAGTTTAGATTTTCAAATTAGGGTAGAGGTCAGCAGCAGAGTGGTAGAGATGAAAAGTGGTTTAAGAAGATGTGGGGGAGTTTTGGTTCCTACTCTATAGCTATTTCTCCTTATTCAAAGTCGTTGGGTGATCGTCGTTCTAGGCATAATAGTGGGTTTAGGGCGTAGGGTGCCCAATCTCAAGCTGATGGGCCTCAGTCCGCTCTATTATATCCTCTTTATAGATTCTGCGGGCAGGATAACTATGGGTTTTGTAAAGAAGGGAGGAACATATATTTTAAATATGGTCAGATTGGTCACTTATAGAGGTATTATACTTTTAAGGTTTCTTCGAGGGTAAATAAGATTTCTGTTGCCACTTTATTAACTCTTGCACCAAAAGGTACCGCTTCTACTTCTAGTTCTGACATTAGCCAAAATATCTTATATGATCTTGCCACCTGCCAGGACTCTAAAGGATCCCTTGATGTCATTAATAGTATATTACAATTATTTTTTCGCAATGTGTATTGCTTGCTTGATCCGAGGTCTACTTATTCTTATGTGACCTTATTTATGGTTTGTGCATTTTAGTTTTGGTCCTAAGTTATCCTTAATCCCTTTTTTATTTAAACCCTAGTGGGTGACTCTGTGATTGCTAGAAGAGTCTATAGGGGTTGCGTGGTATCTGTTGGTGGTAAAGAAACTCTAGTAGGTCTAATAGAGTTAGGAATAGTTGATTTTTTTGTCATATTGGGAATGTATTAGTTGTATTTGTGCTACTTCTCCTTAGATTATCGAACCCATAAGGTCATGTTTAAATTCTCTAATGATTCGGTCATTGAGTGGGAAAGGGTTCTTTAGTGCCTAAGGGAAAATTCATATCATATCTTAGAGTTGGAAGTTGATTTCCAAGGGATGTCTTTATCATTTAGTCCTAGTTAAGGATTCTAACTCAGAGGGTCCTTCATTGACATTTGTTCACGTGTTTAATAAATTCCCTGAGTATTTTTCCTGATGATCTTCCTAGTGTTCCTCTTAATAGGGAGATTTAGTTTGGGATTAACCGTGTTTCGGACACTCGGCCTATCTCTATCTCTCCCTATAGAATGGCTCCAATCAAGTTGAAAAAGTTTAAAGAGCAATTGAAAGACCTCTTTTACAAGGGTTTTATCCATCCTAGCGTGTCTCTATTCAGTGCTCCTATTTTTTTCATGTATAAAAAGGATAGTTCCCCACGAATGTTCATCGATTATCGTTAGTTGAATAAGGTTACGATAAAGATTAAGTATCCTCTTCCTCGGATTGATGATTTATTTGACTAGCTTTAGGGTGGTACATGTTTCTCTAAGATTGATCTTAGGTATGGTTATCATCAGCTAAATATTAGGGAGGTGGACGTCCCTAAAATTGCCTTTCGAACCTAGTATGGTCATTATGAATTCTTAGTCACATCTTTTGGTTTGACTAATGCCCCCGCGACACTTAAGGACTTGATGAATAGGGTCTTCCATCATTTTTTAGATTTATTTGTTATCATTTTTATAGATGATATTCCAGTGTATTCTAATAGTGAGAAGATTATGTCGATCACCTTATCGTATTGCAAACTTTGAAAGATCAGTATCTATATGTTAAGTTTTCAAAGTGAAATTTCTAGTTGAAGGCTGCTACTTTTCTAGGTTAAGTTATTTCTAGTGTAGGTGTCATGGTGGATCCGTAGAAAGTTGTACTGGTTAAGAAGTGGACGAGACCCACAAATCCAACCGATATTCAAATTTTCTTTGGTTTAGCTGAATACTATAGGAGATTTTTAGAGAGTTTCTCGACTATAGTTTTCCCATTAACTAAGTTGACCCAAAAGAAGGTGAAGTTCTTATGGTTTGATGCTTTTGAGGGTAGTTTGGAGAAGCTGAAAGAAAAGTTGACTTCATCTCCGGTTGACTCTGCCCAAGGGTACTATTTGTTTTATTGTCTATTGTGATGCATCCCGTATGGGAATTTATTGTGTGTTGATGTAGCATGGAAGGGTGGTAACCTATGCTTCTAGGCATTTAAAAGTTCATAAGAGGAATTATCTGACTAATGACTTGGAGTCATTGGCAGTTGTGTTCGCATTAAAGATTTGGTGTCACTATTTATATGGAGTCCATGTAGATATTTTTTTTTATCATAAGAGCCTGCAATATGTGTTCACCTAGAAGGAGTTGAATCTCAGGCAGAGGAGGTGGCTTGAGTTGCTGAAAGACTATAACATGAGACTCCTCTATCACCCAGGTAAAGCTAATATGGTTGTTGATGCTCTTAGCAGGTTATCCATAGGGAGTTTAGCTCATGTGGATAAGGATAAGTGGGAGTTGGTGAAAGATATTCACCATTTATCTAACCTTGGAGTTTGTATCTTGGACTTTGAGGATGGTGTTGTATTTGTGCGAGAGGTGGCGAAGTCATCCCGTATTGCTAAAATAAAGGAGAAGCAGGTACTGGATCCTGTCTTAATGAAGATTAAAAGAGATGTGGGTCAGCAAAAGGTTGTAGCTTTTAAGATCGGTGGTGATGGTATTTTAAGGTACCAAGGCAGATTATGTGTTCCTGATGTATATGGTTTGAGAGAGAGGATCTTGGCTAAGACTCATGAGTCGCGTAATGTCATTCATCTTAGTTCGAGGAAGATGTATCATGATTTTAAGGAAATTTATTGGTGGAACAATATGAAGCGAGATGTGGCTAGCTTTATGGCTAAATGCATGACGTGTCAACAAGTAAAGGTTGAGCACTTAAAGCCCAGTGGGTTGACTCAAGAGATCAAACTGTCGATGTGGAAATGGGAGATAATTAATATAGATTTTGTTATCGGTATTCCTCAGTATCGAAATCAGTTTCATTCAATTTGGGTCATCGTGGATAGAATGACTAAGTCTGCTTGCTTCTTGCCATTGCAGACTAATTATTCGGCAGAGGATTATGTGAAGTTATTTCTTCAAGAGATTGTGAAGTTGCATGATGTGCTTGTTTCTATCATGTCAGATCATGGTATTCAGTTCTTATTGCATTTTTGGCATTTGTTTGAGAGAGGTTTGGGAACTAAGGTAAGCATTAGGACTGCTTTCCACCTACAGTCGAATGGATAAGTAGAAAGGACTATTCAGACATTAGAAGATGTGTTTCGAGCTTGTGTGATTGACTATGGTGGTAGTTGGGTTGATCATTTTCCTCTTATAGAGTTTGTGTATAATAATATCTACTACTCTAGTATTGGGATAGCTCTATTTGAGGCATTGTATGGTAGGAGGTGTAGGTATCCTATTAGGTGGTTTGAGGTTTGTAAGGTTGAGATGTTTGTCCCAAATTTGAGTCACTAAGCTATGGCGTAGGTAAAGGTGAAGGTGATTCGGATAGACTTAAAGCTGCCCAAGGATGCCAAAAGTCCTATGTGGATGTGAGGTGTAGGGAGTTAGAGTTTGAGGTTGGTGATTTGGTGTTTATGAAGGTATCTCCTATGAAGGCAGTAATATGGTTTAGAAAGAAGGAGAATCTCAGACCTCGGTATGTTGGCCCGTACTTGGTCTTGAAGATGGTTGGTAAGGTTGTGTATGAGTTGGAGTTGCCTCCTAGTTGTAGCTGCATTCATCCGGTGTTCCATGTATTGATGTTGAGAAAGTGCGTGGCTGATACTTTGACAGTTATTCTATTTGAGGAGATGGGTATTTTGGATTCCTTATCATATAAGAAAGTCCTGATTAAAATTTTAGATCGACAAGTTCATCGATTGCAGACGAAGGACGTAGCTTCAGTGAAGATTCTATAGAGAAACCACAAGGTTGAAAAGGCTACTTGGGAAGACGAAGAGGACATAAAGTCTAAGTATCCATTCTTTTTTTCCACTCCGGCTAATCGTGTGTAATGTATGTGTTATTCTTAACATTTTTGTTTTCTGACTTTGTTGAAGGAAAGATTGATTTCCTTGGAATCTTTATTTTCTGAGTTTGTTAAAGGTAAGAATAGAGGTATATGGAGTCAAATCATTCTATCAATTGCCTTGTCCCATCATTCGAGGATGAATGATCCAAGTGGGGGGGAATTGAAACACCCTGGATTTTGGCCCTTGGAAATTGCTTGAGCTTTGAGCTCACTCCCTGATTACAAATTGACCCCCGTGAGTCGTATGGTATGTTGACGAGTCATTGGAATAAGTCCTAGCCAACCTAGTAAGTTTGTGTCTTGATTCTGCTCTAAGTATGAGTGGCTCACTAAGTGTCGTATTAAGATTTTACGAGTCCTTAGGTGTAATCGTAGGGCATTCAGTGTATGTCCCAATTTATGTTGTGGGTTGACTACGACTGACCCTATGAGTCGTAGGGTCCCATTATGATTGGTGCCATTAAGTTGTAAGGATAACAGTGTAGGGTGCCTTGGTGGTACCTCCTTGGTTATGACTCAGGGTGATGAGTCGTAAGAAGTGGTTACGAGTCAAGGGGTTGACTCGTAATCAAAGGAGATACTTTTAAGATTTTAAGTTCAGGGCATTCTAGACATTTCTCCTCTTAATCAAACAGAAACCCATGACTTGTAACCTCTTTTAGGATGTCATTATCTCTCAAAAACATCTAAGTAACTCCTCAAAATACTCCCAAATCCTCAAGTCAAGTACTCTTAGGGTTTCAAAAGGTTGATCAATTAGGGCTCTCAAGTATGATTTCCTTCTATACATATCACTATTACAGGCATGGTACTATTCCCTCATTGTTAATTTTGTAAATGCATGTGATTTAAAGTATTGTTCATAAGATTATTGTGATGGTTTGGAATCAAGGGCTGGGGGTTTTCAACGTTTATGAAGTGAATAATTTTTCTCATGATTTATATATGATTTTCGTGCTTTAAATATGGTTTTGAACTTGTTGCATGGGTATGGTGAATGAACTAGGGAATTATGCTTTTACCAAACTTGTGGCTTTTGAAATGGTTATAACCCCAACCCCATAATGTGAAATCGGTTTTATTTTTGAGAACTGTGGGAATTTGTGAAATTGACTAGTCTTGAACTATTGGATGATATAAAAAGGTATTTGAAATACAATGGTATGATTTAATGAACAAAGGGAGATGGTGTTCCCATATGTGTATTAATGAACATATGGAATTGTTTTCCCCCTAGTTAATGGAAATTGTTTTGGCATGATGTGTTACCTTGCAAGTGTAGTTGTATGACTATACCAACATTATATGCCTTAATGTAGAATGCGGTTAAATGAATCGGAATTTGTGATACTTATTTTAATTGGGTTATAATAAGCGTTGTGTATCTGAGTCGTGAATATGGAAGTCTGAGTGACCGATACTAGAAACCGTGTTGCCGATACGAGGGTCAAAGTGACCAGGGAGGTTCGAGTCCCCCGTAAATCATTATATGATCGAGTGCTCAAGTCACCTTGGTATATATTGGAGGGTTCGAGTCCCCCATGTGCATATATATGAGATTTATTCTCCAATTAGTGTGGCTACATACACTGGGGCCTGACCAGGGGGTGAGAGCTGGGGCCCATATAGACCGTGGGTACAATTTTATGACGATTGAGGTATAAATCCCGGCTAAGGTTTTAAAAAGAATGTTAAGCCTCATTTCCTATCTTGGCATGTGATACACACACATATATATATATATGTTTATGCATTTGATTATGAGCATTGGTTTTTGGAATGATTTTAAACTGTTGATCATGTCATTATGTTATCCTTACCCTCGAGTTACATGCTAGCATTCACCCTGCTAATTGTCTTTGGACACTGTATCTCCATGTGATACAGGAACTAGTCATATTTTTACTCCTCCTTCCTTATGACTTGGATTCGGGATCAGCTAGCGAGTCAGATTGATATGGTGAGCTTCCATTCATCGAATGACCCTATTTCATGATTATGATTTCCTGTACATTTTGACTATTCCCTTAGATTTGGTTTTGGCTATTGTTAGGGGCACGTTCCGACACTTTATTGATATTTAGATTTGGATCATAGTTTAAAAGTCTGTTTGGACTACTGTGGCCATTGGGCGGTATCGGTCTGTCGGTTGACTGATCGTCGGTGGTTGGTTATGGATCTGCCTTTAAACTTTTGAACTCTATCTTGTTATATGCTCGAAATTCAGACAAACTTGGGGTATGGTGTGTTTGGTTAGTTACGTACAGGGGTGATCTTTGGTCCATGTGGGACTTAAGATACCTATCACATCCAGGACTTGGTTCTGGTTGTGACAAGTATCGACATCTCTAACAATCACAGCACAAGATCTGATCACCCGATCCACTACTAAGGAATTGCCCACGGGAGTAGATACACACAATGACACAGATAATAAATCCCAAGATAACTCTAATCGTGGAGCATAATAAGCAAATACATAAGAATAAGTGGACCCCAGATCAATAAAGCAAAGGCCGGCTGACGGCACACCAAAATCGTACCTATAACAATAGCTTCCAAAGACTCAGCCACAAGTCTTGCATGTACTACATATAATTGACCACGCCCGCCACTAGGTTGGGCTCCTCAAACACACTGGGGACCATCCTTATGGCCTTGATAACTACCTCTAGCTGAGGAATGAATCACTATAATAGTGGAGTACTCTGAGCTAAAGCAACAACCGACCCACGGCCAGGTCACTCTCATGAATAGTGATCATGAGCTCCACAACTATAACATATCACATAAGTTGAACCAGAACCAGGAGATCTGGATGACATGGAATAGCCACCAAGACTAGAATAACCAGAAAACAAATCCCTCAAATATTAACTGTCACCCTGACCATGACGATCAGTAGCACTAGACTGACCCCTATCAGTAATCTAAAGAGTTGCCTGAACAGGGCTACGAGGCTGTCTCTATAGCTGATACAGTAGAGCGTAGGATATCCACCATGAGAACTACTACCTCTATATTAGAGACTACTACGGCCCCTACTGAAACTACCTTAATATCTAGGCGACTTATTTATAACCCAGGAGCCTCGCGATGCATCTCCCCCATAAGTTGAGCATGATAGAAACCTTATCAAAAGACCCACCTGCATCAACCAAACACTGATTAAACATAGGAAGGGTAAGTCTTAACCCTCTAACAAAGAAACAAAATTTCTCATACTTGGTATGCAAAATAGAAGTTGCGGCCTATCCAACTCATATAAATGAGCCTCATACTCCGCAATAGTCCTTGAGCCCTACTCCAATATAGAGAACTGATCTCTAAGGCTGCGAGGCATGTATTTCTCCAAGAACATTTTGTAGAATTAAGGCCATATCAAAGAAGAAGATCCAACTAGTCTAGAATCCATATAACCTCTCTACCAATGTTGAGCAGCCAAGTCCAACTGAAATATAGTGTAATACACACGAGTCTCAAATAGGCCTAAATTATGGAACCTATCCTCGCAAGCAATCGAAAACTCATATGCATCCTAGCCCGAAGCTCCAAAAAGCCTAGGTAGAGCAAATATCAAGAATCTACCCAACACGGTCTACTCCTCAACAGACATAGCAAGCTGGGTAACCACTACCAAAGAAACTATCGACTATCGACTGAGAAACCACTAGTGCAGGAAGGACCAGAACTCTAAGAGCCACAACTTCAGGATGCGCCCCCGCCCCCATACCACTCTAATATGTAAACTATGCACCATCATATGATGTGCTACTAAATATACCCAAATCTGAACATAAGAATCTCTGAGCACTAAAGAAGAAATAAACCCTAGTAGAGCCTGGGTTGTTCCATAGACCACCACTGGCTGGAGTGGAAGAACTTCTAGCTCAGGAGTGAGAACAGGGTCTGGTGGAGGACCCCTATCCTATCCCTGACCTGGGGACACATCTCGTGGCTGATCACAAACTTTGGATTATCCACGAATAGGAGTAGGATCCCTAGGCTAGGTATCGGGACCCTCATCTTTAATAGAGGTACCATGTGTCCTAGCAATTTGCGAAAGAGTAAAGTCAAGGAATGTTCTATAAATTAACTCAGTCTCTTAGAATGAAATAAGTGAAAGAAGTGAAGAACTCCTAAGAATGTCCCATATCCACACTAAGATAGGAAACAAACGTTATCATTTTGATCCACAGGACTTTACTAGACATTTGATCTTGTACCAATAATATTGGTATAACCTGGCTCTAATACAAACTTGTCACGGCCCAATTTATGAGTCATATTACATCTACTATATCTCGCAAGTAGGTAAGATAAACCATAACCCTGAGCTAAATACAATGGCTTAACTTAGTGGGAAAATGCCCATCATAGACAGAAATCAGCAACCCAACTCCAAATAAAGAAAGTATCTGAAATAGATAAAATATAGTCAATACATAGAAAAACATCCCAGGATTTAGTAGAGCTCGTACCAGAGCACTACTCATAATACAACTTAAGTTCTAGAATAGTCAATAACATTTGTCTTGAAACAAAAGACTAAACATAAAAGATTGAAAAAATTAGGTGACTTCGACTCTAAGATCTCACTTCATCTTTGAAAATTAATACAACGCAATCATTGATTAATGACGGCAAATCATACTCGGATCTGCACCAAAAAGGTACAAAAGTTTAGTATGAGTACCAAAACAGTGGGTACTTAGTAGGCATCATCGGCTGACTGAGCTAAATCATAATTTAAATATGATAAAATGTAAGATAATATAACTAATTCAGGGTAGAGACGAACCTTAATCAACTCTAACATCTCTATGCATAAATAAGTAAATAAACCAAAATAACAACACAACATAAGACATCAACACATACAATCATAAATAGAGAATTAGCCCCCATATGCTAATTTGTACAAAAAAAGTAAATAACCTATCACAAGCCCCCATAAAACTGGAAGGCACAAACAAGATAGAGTAACCCACCACTATCATTTATTAACTCTCATGATGAACTAGAGTTCATCCATACCACACTACCCATCGGTTGTCAATGGTCATTGTTTGTCAATAGATCAACACTTATCAACTAACCATCATATAAAAACTAATCTCATATATCACTAATCATATTTTATCAACTAATTATCATTTATCAACTAATCTTTAGTCATCAACTAAGCTATTCATATCATGCAACATTATAACTATTTCCTTATTTTTCATAGGATCACAATCTCAATCTCACACCCTGATATCATCATATCATAATAAATATCTCATCATAGTATAATAAGTATATCTAGACTCAAACCGATCTGGATATTCAACAACATCCTCATAAATACCATCATAAACATTATTCTCTATATTATCATCAATATCATATCCATCTTCCAGACTTATACCAAATACCAATAATCAATATCATCATCATCATTATCCAGACTTGAACCGATATTTGTATAATTTACAACATAAGCAATATTCATACTCGAACTGTTAAGTATATCATCATTATCATGGCCAACAACATAATTATTAGAGTATTCAATAACATAGTCTCTAGCATATTCATTAGCTTTATTACTATTTATAATAGAAGCATGATCTCAAGAAAAATCAATAGCATAATATCTAATATACTCATTAATCATAGCATTAAGTATAATCTATGGCGTGATCAATATCATAGTTAAGGGCTTATTCAATAGCATAATCAATTAGCTCATCATCTACTTAATCAATATGTCATTCATAGAGAAATTAATAAGCATTGCCTCCAATAACATCCATCATAACCAACAAGTACCAAGACATCTCAAATCACCATAAATAAATATTTTCTAGATGTTCACAAGTGTATAAAAGGTCTTCAACAACTATCACAAGTCTTGGCCTAAGGTGGGTCAAGATCCCACTTTTAAATCCTAAAATACTTTACCAAGCAATGTCTATCCCAGACTAGGATAAGGTATCTAAATATATTATTTGATGTTGAATAAGCCATCACTAGTCCTAGGATAATAATCTCTCCAAATAAGGAGCAGCTAAGTCAATTCCATCTAAAGAATGACGACTAAGGTCAATTCGGCCCTAAATTCAAGTGACTAAGGTAATATCCTTATTAGAAGAATAACTAAAGCATTTCCAACCTAAGCATGAGCCTGCAAGGTCAAATTTACCTAAGGTATGGTTAACTAGGCTAACCATACTCAAAATGATATCCAAAATAGCCTAATGATCCAACTAATCCCAAGTATTGTAATTTATCATACTAACACCTAGAACCTATCCCAAATCGAACAAGATATCATAAACATACTATGTATCTAACAAGCGGTAAAACTTATCCTACCTGAAAGCCTAAGAAAGCTCAAAAGATTGGCTAAATTAGCACTTTTGCCTTTTGAGAAACTTCCGCAAGATGCCAAGCTACCAAAATTGTATTCATGATACCCAAATTTCACTATTACGCATGGGTTAAAAACTCATATCAAAATCCCATATGAGTCCCACTTACGAAAATTGTGTTTCCTTAACTAACCTAAGATTCCCTCATGCAAAAGGAATTATTAACCTAAAAAATAGGGAAAATTTCAGCTAATTTGGGGATAAAATTAAACCTCCAAGGTTTTGGGAGTTTTGAACACGAAATGAGAAAATCCACTATGAAAAGGGTGAAATATTACCACAAATTGAAAGATAATCGCATTAAGAAGTGTTAGACAAGTACCCAAATCACCCACAAGCTTTAATTTTGAGTTATCTTACTCCATAGGGTTTTAGCTGTTTTGGAATAGATGAAGAATTAGCATAATTGTGAAAATACAGTCTATTTATACCCATACCAAGTTTTTGGGTGACACTATCATGACCCAGCACCTCGCGATCGCCATAAGTAGTGGCCGCTAGGTGAGTCATGATTGGGACATACCAGCACAATCCCAAATCATTACCCCTGGATTGCTATTGCGAGGGCACTAGTGCAGTTGAGACTTTTCCAAGTTTTCGCCAAGCCCTATGGATTCATTTGAAATCCCATATACGCAAACAAAGTATGTAACCATACCAAATTTGATGTTCTAGACTCAATGACATAGTCAAGATTTCCATCTAAGGTGGTTTTGACAAAATATGGGTTCCACACCTAATTTCCAATTTCTTAACTTTCTGACTAATAGGTCAAAATATGTTTGGGTACCATAGGACCTGAACCAAAGGTCCACCTAGCCTAAAATTGACATTCCAGATTCTTGGAATAGTCAAAAATTGCATTTGAGGTTGTATAACTAAAGTTTTGTGCCGTGGATTTTTGGAACCAGTAAAAACTTCAAAACAGGAAATTAGCTCTAAAAATTAAACGATTTGCCAAGTAACCGAGCTATCAGTTCCAGCATGTCATAAATGACTTGGAGCAACTATAGAAAAGCTCTAAAGAAAAAAAAAAGCTAAAATATGAAAAATGACCTGAAAGATCATGACACTTTATAACAATGGCAAAAAGTGTGTTTGACAATATAACAAATAATTGGGGTAACAATAGATGCAATGGATAAATTATGACATTTGTGGAATGATTTTGAGTTGATCGCTGAAATTGTGCCTGAACCAAAGAATTTTAGAGGAAAGACAATGGCAGTGCAGGAAGGTAAGAACATAAGATTTTTCCGTGGAAACCCAAGAAATGAAAAAACATTGTCTTGCCCTCATAAGCACCAAATAATCCACTATAACCAACCTCGTGATTATAGACTCGTATATGAACCTAACTCTAGGTCCCTTTCTCCTGTAACAACTCTTTTATAGGCTCATCTTGGTAACTCTATCAGGGATCCTCCCTACTGATTAACTCTAATCAGTAACAAGCTTAGCAAACTCTACCTAAGCACTCTCTACTCAAAGAGAAAAACACTACTCTAATAGCTAGAGTAGTTTGGTTACAAATCAAAGGTCACTCAAGAATAATTTCTATTTAAGCTCACATAAACAGCTAAGAACTTGAGCAGTGTTAAAATGGAGTTTTGCCACCTCTCTTTTGACTCCTTAGGATTTGCAAAAATTAATTGATAAAGTAGAGTATCTCCTTTTTAATAGTATAGTTGTTATTGGGGCTGAAAGATCATTGGACCAGCTGTCCAAGTCAATAAAAAATAGCACCTGGAAGTTTGTTACACAAGAGGACAAAATTGTGTAGATACCATGTGCCAACTGTATTGTACTTTGCACATCTAAGGACCTGACCCCTTGCAGTTTAGATGCACATAATCAAAACAACATATAGCAATTTTCTCCCTTTTTAATGATGAAAAACCAAACCAAACAATTTGAGCATTAGTGCACATTCATCACATTAATCAGTGTGATTACCACTTGAAGATGAATGTTCCCCCTATCATCATGCCTCCTCCTTCACCATGCAATATAGGGACCTGGTCCCTTATTATCATAAATAGTAAAAAATATTCATCCCCTATCTATATGCACCTTCATTTAGTGTATTTTCACACTTTTTCCTATCATTGTACGCTATACCTCTACACCATATGAGCACACACACACACCAGGTACTTACATATGAAGTTTGTAATAGTATTTTCTCTTTTAGCATCATTGTAAAAGAGGGGAAGTAAACCATAAGTAAAAATAAGTGCAGGCTAATTAACTCATGGCCACTAGGGCAACACTAACATGAAGAATAACTTAAAGTAAATAGAACAATATGAAGTTCACAAGAAGAATTCATTCATTCATATATAGAGATTAGTACCAGTACAATCAAACCAAAATAATATAATAATTAACTATCTTTAAAAGCCAATACAAGGAGTAAGTTATGAAATAGGCCTAAGATTGGTTAGAGGATTAGGATAACAAGACTTCGGTTGAGGAAAGTTTGGGTTAAAGGTACTTAAGTAACATCTCCATTCTTGAATTTCTAGCTTTGTGAGGATCTAACAACTTTTTGATGAGATACTTCACTTCAGCATTCAGTTCTTGAACTTTACCAATTAGTTCAACCACTCTTTCCTAGATTTTTATATTTGCAATTGTAAGTTCATCAGAGGCACCTAGTTCTTGAGATGACAACTTTTGAATCTGCGACTTCAGATACACTATCTTGGCATAGTTGGCATCCAACATAATCCTAACTCCTCTATTTCCTTTTCCAACCTTTCTTGCACAGCTAACAACTTAGATACTTGAGACTCAAAACCAGCTTTGCCTTTTATAATTCATTCTTTACAAGGATTGTTAGGCTGATTATTTTTTTGGCTATTCCAAGGGTTCCTTTAGTTCTACTCACACCAAAATGTTCGAAGACCCTCTTCAGCAAGTACCCATAGGGAATTCCATGTCTCCTATCTTTCTTAAGAATTACTTTCTTCATGTGGTTAATCATAAAAGCAGGCAGACTGATATATTTAAAATTACTTAGGCATTCAATCAAGAACTGATTAGCCCCAGATACAAAGGTAGTTTTCCCTAATATTGATAATAGGACTTTCTTAATGAATTCAAATACATGTTGGAACTCACATTTAAAGAACTTTTTCACAACTGCTCTAGATGTTCTTCCCATCTTATAGGCATTGATCATAAACTCAGTTGTGGGTTGTTTTTTTTGTAGAAGTACTGACTCTAATAGTTTGGATATCCAAGTTTTTTCCCAGTGCTTCTTCATCCTAATATATAGACTTTCCATGTACCTGTGCAGATAAGCTTAACCCGTCTTCTGAGAGTTATATGGTATAGTAAAATTCTCTGATCTTATTCCTAAATTCCATGGGGTTTGATTCTTCAAATAGATGTAACCAACCTTGATACCTGACATATTAAACAAATTCAATCATCTCAGGTTTCTCATAAATTTTGGGATCAAACCTTCTTCTTGATAGCACCTTTTGTGTTCCCAGGATCCCAGCCCTTCTTTTTCTGGACATATTATTCTTTTCTTCATTTATTTTCTTTATTTTGGGATTAATACTTTTTTTCCTTTATTATCCGTTATTCTTTTCCTGGGACCTAGTCCCTCAGAGTCTTTTTTTTCTTAACATTTATATTTTTCTACCTTATTTCAGTAGAGATACCAGACTTTGATATGGAGGACCTGGTCCTCTTAATTGTAAGATCATCCTTTCTTCCTTTTTTGATAGCAACAATACCCCCTAAATTCAATTTCTCTCCTATATCGATCTCCACATATTTAGTATTTCTATTTTTTCTTTTCTTATAACTTCTGAGTTTCTTCATAGTCTGTCTCAAAGGTACTTTGTCATCAATATCTTCATTCTCCTTATTTGGAGGTAACAACATATATTTTCTCCCATTTACTTCATCAATATCACAAACATCCTATTCTACTCCATCAACTGAGTTTTTTTAAGTTATCATAAATAAGTAGTAGTAGGTTCACCATTACCTAGTTCGCACTTGATGAAATATCAACTCTTTTAATAGGAATTTCTTTACTAAACAACTGAGTAAAAATATTGCTTGAGTCTGAGTATGTAGGAGAATATGGTGATTGTTGTATTTTAGAGAATTCAACTTTTTTGGATTTTTTAGACGATATAGGAAATTAGGGGTTTTTGGTGAAAGAGTTTCTTGTTGTATAGATGACCTAGACCCTTGGTTTGAATTATCTATCATGATTTACTAAGAAAGAAATTCTATGGTTAAGGATGAATTAACAAAGTCAAACTTGACTATGGATTTTGGATTTCTTATAGAGTTTGAGGAGATAATAACATCATCCATTTGATTTGCAAAAAGAGGAATGAATCACTTTAGTTAACAGATGATTGCTTATTTAAGAAAATGAGTAGGATTAGTTGAGGTACATTTGACAAGAAGGACTGATTGTGTCCAATGTCTTTAAAAGAAGTTTGTTTTGAACTGATATGTCTGAATCTAATAAGTACGACTCTTCATTTTAAAATAGATTTGACAGCTTAGAGAAGAGAAAGATACATGGCTATTCAGGTTGTATTTTGTGATTACTTAGGTATATTTTATATACTAACATAAGAGATAGGACCAGGTCCCTCTTAGTATGAATGACTTTTGTACTTATGCAGCTTTAGTTGTTCTCCTTCTAAGTTGTCCCCATGGGTGTATAACTGTAACGGTATAGAGATAATTTAGATTAATCATGCACCTATATTACTGTGGATACCTATCTCTTGATCACAACTAAGTTTTGAGGACTGATATTGACTCAAATACTGGTTTAGGGTATTTTGATCAAGTTTAATTTTAATTTGTCCTAGATTTTTACATCCCTCATACTACCTTAGGTTTTCATTAAGATGAGTTTCCTTAGGACCAGACCCCTTGAAATTATCTCCTTCACAGTAAGACACCTCTATATTAAAGTGTCTTGAGAGAGAGAACAAAGTCAGTACTTTCGTAATTTAGCTTTGAAGCCTTTTAATTAACCTTCTATTCATGACTTCCATACCCTTCCTATGTCTGGAATCATGATCACAAGTTAGATTTTGAAACCCACTTTAGTTTGAGTTCCAGTAGGAGGATAATGGTGTGATAATGGTGTGATCAAATTCTTCTTATCCCATCAAGGCAGTGATTGGTTTCTCGTTATCTTTTTCTGAAACTCGAAGCCCTTAGGATATGCATTCTCCTGCTGAATGTATTCCGTATTCTTCAATTTAGACATATTCCAGGATTGGCATTTTTCTTTCATAAGTCTATTTCTTCCATAGTGAGTACACAGGAGTTTGTGCCCTTTGCTTCCAACATAATGAGTAGACTTTCTTTAAAACTCAACAAGTTAGAGTTATATTTGTTAGCCCAAACTTCTACCATCCTTGGTATCTTGACTGATCAGATTAGAGAGGATCTATGAGGAGGTAGTCGATCTAAGATAGT
This sequence comes from Capsicum annuum, assembly GCF_002878395.1. Lineage (NCBI taxonomy): Eukaryota > Viridiplantae > Streptophyta > Magnoliopsida > Solanales > Solanaceae > Capsicum > Capsicum annuum. The sequence goes on along the minus strand of NC_061122.1, from coordinate 69,933,346 downwards.
TGTTCAACTCTTCTTTCAAATGGACTAGGTCCCTCTCTAACACTCCATTCTTATCGAGTGCCAACATAAGCTTTTAATGAGAATCCTTCAACATTTTTTAAATATCAATTTGAAACTTTGAGACTTGTCTCTTTCCTTTGTCATTCAAATAACCCACCTTCTCCAATTGGCTCATACAACTTGGATTTTTAGATTTTAATTTAATGACCATTTGTTCAGCTTTAGATATCTTGAGGATTAAGGAAACCAATTTTAGTTCTTGATCTTCAGCTTTCTCCTCTAGAATATTTTTTTCAGTGGTTAATTCACACACAGAGTCTATTAATACGCTAGAAAGCTTATTTATATTCTTAACAAGTTAGTTATCTAGATTTTCTTTTATATCAAAGAGTTTTACCTCCTTTTTCTTTTCACCTTCTATGTTTACCAAGAAAGCAAACAAGGAATTATAGATAATTGTACTGTCTTCCACTACTAGCATAGATCTACCTCCAGTTTTCTCATTTTTATATGGACTAATGGAAGAGTCTCCCCATATTACCAGAGTTTGCATTACAACATACTCAAATGTTAATTTCCTTCTTGAATTTTAGGATTTGATTACTCTTTTGTATTTGGCAGTTTTTCATGAATGCTTTAGAGCAACCATCTTTTTGACAACCTTGAATCTTACCATTCCCTTTGCTAATTTGACTACTCTTTTTTATAGCTCTACCATTTTTTGTTGACAAAAGTGCAACATTGGTGTCTTCTTCACCTGGGTCATACTCTAAAGTCTTCAAGGTCAGGGATCTTTCCCTTTTTTCTTCCTTTCTTTCCATCCCTAGTTTAGTTAAAGAGGTCATTTTGTTCAAAATACTCAAGGTGTGAATCTCTCGCTGATACCAATTATTAGAACCCTTGAGGGTTGCACCACACAGTAAAGGACCAGGTGCCTTAAAGTTAGTCACAAATGATAGAATAGTAAAGCAACTATGAGTTGCTGGAAAGACAAAAATAGTGCAAGAAGGTAAGAACACAAGATTTTTACATAGAAACTCATGAAGGGAAAAATCGTGGCTTGCTCTCACAATCATCAAACAGTTCACTATAATCAACCTCTTGATTACAGACTCGAAAGTGAACCTAATTCTAGGTTACTTTTTCTTGTAACAACTTTATTATAAGCTCAACTTGGTAACTCTACCAAGAAACCTCTCCACTGATTAGCTCTAGTCAGTAACAAGCTTAGGCAACTCTACCTAAGCACTCTCTACTAAAACAGAAAAACACTACTCTTATATTTTGAGTATTTTAGTAAGAAATCAAAGCTCACTCAAGAACAATATCTATTTAAGTTCATATAAACAGCTAAGAACTTGAGTAATGTTGAAATGGGGCTTTGCTGCCTCTCTTTTCACTCTTTAGAATTTGTAAAAAACCATTTAATGAAGCGGCATCTATTTTATTTAATAGTTGAGTGATGATTAGGACTATCTGTCCAAGTCAGTACAAAATAGCACCTGCAAGTTTGTTACACAAGAGGAAAAAACTATGCAGATATCGTGTGTCAGTTGTACTGTACTTTGTACATCCACGGACATGGTCCCTTGCAGTTTAGCTAACCATCATCAAAACTACATATAGCAGAATCTATGATGACATCATAAATGGTGTCTATTTTGCTAAATTTTTAAGACTTGTGTTTAAATGGCAAAGAAAGTTTTGAAAGTGGGAATTTGGCAACTTTGCTCAAGTAATATAGTCAAATAATTCTTTTAGGTGTGATAAAGGGCTTTGTTTAGTAATGATGGGTAAGGGATAAATAATTATGGGATAAGATGCAGAATTATTTTATTTTTTATTTTATTAGAAATATTAATTAGTTTCAAAATAATTTATTCCACTACTTATACTATAATGACGGAACATTATGCTAAAACTTAGTTTCTCTGTAGAGTGGTACTAAAGGTCATGAAGATGGTCTTCATTGTGTCTTACCAAATATCTTACGCAGGTAGATATTTTGAAAATAATATTCCATCGTGAGGTCTTTATCAAGGTGATCCTTTATCTCCATATTTATTTATTGTTATGGTTGAAGGTCTCTTCACTCTTGAAGTTTCATACACAATGTCGTGTCTTACATGGTGTAAAGATTACACTACATGTCCCTTTATTTCTCATCTCTTTTTCGTAGATGACACATTTTTTGCACTAAAGTAGTTAATGATGAAGCAAATAAATTCTATTAAGAATTGTCTTAGGATCTATCAGAAAGTATCTGAATAACAGGTAGATTTTCATAAATTTGAGATTTCTTTTAGTGGTAACACTATAGGTAGTAAAGGATGTTAAGATTTTTTGCCTTGATTTTCTTATCAAAATTGAATTTTACTTTTCTCATAAAGAAAATAAAAGTATTACCATAATTGTTTATTTTTTTCGAAAAGAAAAATATAATTCTCTTCCATATTTGGATAAACTCTTTCTTCGGAGAAAAATTTGAAGCTTTATAAATTGAAAACCCCTCTTCTTATATCATAATACAATGACATCTACAATAGTCATTCAAAGAGTCTTATTATGGAGAGATTTTCTCTCAATAGGTTTTATAATTTTTCAATATTAGTTTTTAAAATGTAAGTCGCTTGACTAAACCAGGTAATAATAATAATAATAGAAATAATATCTTTTTAGTGCAGCTTTTGTTATCTGATTTATCACAATTATGATTCATCCACATGATGCCATATCGATTTCGTCACAATAAGTTTTTTTGTTTTAAAGAAATAAGAATATTTTATTGGTAAACAATATGAGTACAATTTTATTTGTTCCCTTGATTCTTCTCACTTGATTTTCTCCGTAATTCGAGGAGGGTTTGTGAATCTTCTTTAAGTATTAAATTGTCAAGAAAAATCCATTCACTTCTTGATCTCTATATAAGTATATATCTCGAGTGTTCAAACTCAACTTGGATACATTAACTTGAGTTTGAGGGGGTATGTCACAATCCAAAATAAGTATGTGATGTCACTTGTCAAACCCACTAGACAAGTAAGCCTAACCCATCCCAGAGAACACAGTTCAAGGAAAAGAAGGCAGAAATAAAAGCCTCTAAATACATAATGTAACAATAGCTATATATTTTAAATGTAGGTAAGCATAATATAAATAAAGATAAATTTGGGTAAGCTTGAAGCCTACCAGTACTACCTTGATCTCCGCAATGACTATCCTGAACGAAAATAATCTTTAAGCTACTACTTGGTCCAATACCTGCACGGGGTATATAAAAATAAGAAAAAGAAAAGAGAAGTGAGGGTGAGTACAAAACCACTTGTACTCAACAAGTATCGTCAATATTTATCCCTAATCCAAAGAGATGGATAGAACCATCTTTCTAAATATCCAAAGTTTTCCCCAATCAGTCTATATATTGTAATTACCTTTTTTCATCCTATCAGGGTAGCCTAACACAATAGTCAACAAATTCACCAAAAATAAGGTAGACACACTAGCCTACTTAAGTCAACACTATTCATTTATATTCAACAATAAGAGAAAATCAATTAAAATCAATCAAGTATTATAGGATGAAAATAGGGAGAGAGTGAACATATATACGAGTGTATCTTAAACTACCAATAGGGGCTACACATCATCTTTCCTATCAAGCCTCAGTCATACCCTATGTCTCAAATACTCCAACCTCCAAATTAGTGTATGATGATATAGGATAATGCAAAGAAGTGAAATTAATGCTCAAACACAATATCACAAACAAGGTCCTAACATAGAAATACAGTACGAGAGTAAATACCAGCATCGTATCAAATCATACCAAGGATGATAATGCAATGGAATTGGTACAATGCAATATAGTGAGGATAATGATGAAATATTTTGTAAGTTATCGCATAACTTTTTGTACACACACATCAATATCACAACTACTAGATAGGACTCAAGGGGGAAGAGGGGTTTGTAATCCATATATAATCTCAAACTCGTGTCTCAAATCAACCTTACTGCCACATCCCTCGGTATAGATATTTCATAGGTGTCTCATTTTCTTAAAAAAATCAAAATGTCTTAGTGGTACCAATGTCTCATAAATTTGCATGTGTAAAATGAGGATGTAATGCTCACAACCAGTCATTATGAAGATCAAAATCCATTCAATATATTATAAGTGTGATCAAAATCAACTTAATGTATCAATAATTCTTGATATCTATTTTCACTTGGCACCACAGAAATAAATTGTCATGTAGTCATCAATAATATCATTTCCAACCCTTCACTCGGGCATCACTATAATGATAATGCAATTAAATGCTCAAATAAGGCCTACAATGTCAAGTCAAACTCTCACTTGTGCCACATAATGATAGCTAAGGCATTCTAATGCACAAATAAGGCCTATGATAAAAAGTCAAGCCTCCACATGAGAGACATAATAATAATTAAGGCATGTAATGCACAAACATGACTAATAACCTCAAATCAAAACCCCACTTGGGCATTACAATAATATATCTTCTAAAATTAATTAGTAATATGCATATAAGCCCCCACTCGGATACACGATCATACATCATTACTCAAATCTGTAAATATGTTCATGAAAGCATTGTATGGACAACCCAAAATAAACAATAATCTCAAAATAATATATCTCAGAACTACCCAAACCTAACTTATTCCATACGATAAGCGATATTCACTATTGCAAGTCCATTTATACTCTAAGTATTCTATAAAACTCGACCATTCTATGATATTCAATAATAACATAATTGTCTCCTCGAGATCGCTAAACCCCAGTCATCATAATAAAGGACACTAAAAACATTCAAACTCTAAAATAGGAACCCAATATTAATTATTAAAAACACTAAGTTATCTATCGACATTATACTGTAAGGATAACTATATGTAGTAACACTAACTAATTAAGACAATAATCTAACCACAATCTATTACAATACTTAGGCACCCGCAGGATGCTCTCCATTTAATTTAAGTGAAATCCCTAATCCTAATTGAATAATAACATAAAAATAAATACGCATACAACACATAACACATTGGAAAAAGTCAAGGTAAATCTCAACTTACCTTAAATGACGATTTGCAAGCCCAAATGCAGTCCAAAGCCTCAACTAGAAGTCCAATTCTCTTGAATTAATACAAAAAGCATTCAATCTAGTCAAATATGTCATCTTAAAGTCAAAAGAAAGATACAGATACCTATATTGACCCTATTTAAGATGGGTCCAAAATAGACCCAGAAAATGGATTTGAAAATAAAAGAGTAAAATAGAAATTTTATTCTAGAAATATATTTTGCAATGTTGTAGGAATTTACAGTAGAAACCCCAAGTGAAAACAAGCTAAAAATGAAGTCCAAATTGAAGAAAACTCATTTTCAATATTAACCGATAAAAATTCTAAAAATTCATCAAAAATCAAAAAGGGTAAAAAAGCAATTTTATTTGAAAATCATAATCCTCAAGTGAAAAGGACTCTATGGGTGAAAACCCAAGCAAAAATGAGTAGGAATCGAAGAACAAATCAGAGGAAAAACAAAATTTCAATTTGGGGGAAAAAATCCAAAAACCCTCTTTTGAATCAGTGATTTAGAAGAATTTAGAAGATAAAGTTGGTAGAAATGATTTAGAATTGAGCTAGAAATATACCTGCACAAACTGACACAAGAAATCTCTTTGAAAGCTCCCAATAAGTTATAAATGGCCAAAATGAGTAAAATGAGGCTAAACTTATGAAATTGAGTTGTCTTCAGCAAAATCAAGGGATTGTTGATTGCACACATTGATCATTAACCGCGCGCGTTGACGGTTGGCCTCATGCATTGATCGCACTAACAACCAACAATTTTGTAAACTTATTTTGACCCTTAGAACTCATCTAGAATCCTATAAACATGAACCAATAATAAAAATTGATCATAAAACACAGTTTGGATCTAGTGAAATTATAGAATCTATGAAAAAAAGTAGTTTACAACAAATTAAACCCCTGACCTCTTTAAGCCAAAATACATTATTTTCAAATGGAGGATTGAAAAACAAAATAAAGATTTCAAACCCAAATCAACTATGCTACCAACCCAAAATCAAAGTTTCAGATTTAATGGAACTGTCAGAATCTTCATTCGAGACTCGAATAAAAAAATATTGACTGAAGTCAAACTTATTCTTTTAAGAATACTCAAAATTATAAACTCAAATAACACACTCTCAAATGGAGAGGGTATGTGCCAACCATCAGCAAAACTCATAAATCAGGTAAGGCAAACATGGGGAGGGACAAAATGGTCAAAATATGAAAATTCTAAAATCACAATAAAGGTCATTACAGTATCCACCACTAAAATTCACATTCGTCCTCGAATGTACAAGCAAGAAAAAGACAAAAACATGTAAAAGATAGAAAATATCCTCGAGATACATCAACATGCACTCCCACGTAGAGTCATAATCATAACCAATCCATCATATTAGGGATAATAAACCCATAGAAAAAGTGAAACAAATATTATATCTCACTAATGGATGCCTAGATCACAAATAAAATTTAAGAGGAACCACCATGAGACTCTGTATAGTTACCGATAAACCACACTAACCACACTTTAGATTTTTATCTCTTGCCCAATGCTAGACTCTGAACATAAATTTTTTTACTTAAGTCAAGGATCCTTATCTTTTACTTTAATACTCTTCCTATTTAATATTCCTTAAAACCAAAGTTGTGGACTAATAAGGTACAACTTAGACCCGCCTAATTTCCATTCAACATTCCTTAACATAAGTCCACAAAAAATAAAATATGATCTAATCAGAACTTATGAGAAACATATTTCATCAAACCACTTTAACTACAAGAGTAACGAATGTTATGAACTAGCGATCCCTTTACATTATAAATTCTTTCCAAATCAAAAGCAAAAAAAATCTCATGAGCTAAATCTTTCAAATTTGACCAAAGAGTATCTCAATACCAAATAGTGTATTCATCAAGCAGGTGTCAAAGACTAAGGAAGTAGTAAATGAAGAGGCTCGAATGCTTGAAATCCTTCTTTATCCAACTAGAATATTTTACTCACAATTCTTTCGAATTAATTACACCACAAGACTAGGCTATCATCGAGCCCACAACTAATGTGCACCACTAGGCATGCTATAATCTGAAATGACAAAACCATAAGGCCAATTCATTATATAATCTAAAAATATACCAAAACCTAGAACCCATCCGCCACTATTCCATAACATATTCATCAAAGACACCATACTCAAAACACCAAAATCCAAAATAACCAAAAATTTAAATAAAACCTAGATATTTACTTTAAATGAGTTCCAGCAGAAGATCGGCACACCCGATCCACCACTAAGGAAATATCTACGGGTAGAAAATATCAACAACTCCAACAAAATCGTCGAATTATATCCAAATTCTATGTCAAATAACTAAACACATAAGAGAATATAGAACTATAGTGAAATAACACTAAGGCATAATGAAGGTGCACTAAGAAAAACCTGTGGCTACTATACTGAAAGCTCCTACCTCAAGTCCATTTTATGGAACATGACACTAGGACATCTTGTGGAACATGATACTAGGATCTGTCATCTCATAGAGCAACTGGTGAAACATCTCTTTGTCGAAGCCGTGGGTAATATCTCCTATAGTTTCCAAGACCTTTTTACAAAAGCAACTTGAAGAGGTGTGAGCCCACTGAAATAGGCATAAAAACCTAAATGATCATTTTGATCTAACCCTCTCAAAGCATAACTATAAGGACCCTGATCTTTATCATGCATATCATTATGATCATCAAGTCATTGGGATATTTGACCCACAAGCCTCTCGTACCTCCACACAATCTCCTCTAAAACGCTCGAGCAAATTGATCCCATAAAAGAAGAGGTGATCTAACTAGTCTACTCTATACATGAGTCCTTTACCATTGTCTAGCAAGTCCAAAGAAATGAAAAGTAGTGAAGTCTACTTCTTTAAAATCCACTTAGCCTACCCTGTGGAATCTCTCACGGCAACCAAGCAAGAATATATAAGCATCAACCCTAGGATCTCTATAAAACTGAGGACTATCTATCTTTATGAACTTTATATACCTACTAAATCTTTTTAGGTTACCAGATATGGAGCAATCCTTAGCAATATCTCATTAACACTAGGAGAACGAATAAGAGTTACGTGAGCATCTGGAGTCTGAAGCCCCAAAGTAACATGTTGAATCAAAATAGGAGTCACTCTCTAAAGTAAATCTAACACTCACACCAAAAAATCCTCAAGCATAGGTATGGTCATGGTGGTGTATGAATTGGCTGCAACCCTTCTAAATCACTAGACCTACCATCATTGGCAACTCTAGAATCATAAGAGACAACTCTAACCTGACCTCTAACTAGTCTAGACATCTTAATCTAACCACTTACTCTCACACTACTCCTATCATACACCGAAGGCATGATCGCAGAATCTTTAGACACAAAATAACGCATGCATTCTATCTGTGAAAGAGTGAATATGAATTTTTTGAGATATACAAAGCTCCAAAATCCCAAAATAGAATGAAGGAATGACAATATCCAAAATTCATGCAACCTCTCAAATATAGATAATAGATGTATCCACACCAATCTGCAAGACTCTATTAGACTTAGTTTGTACGAATAAGACGAATGAACTTAGCGCTATGATACAAAATTTTCACAATCCAAAATAGATACGTGATGGTACTTGTCAAACTCACCGGACTAGTAATTCTACCCACTCAAAAAATATAGTTTAAGGAAAAGGAAGCAAAAATAAAAGAACGATTAATCCCAATATATATATATATATATATATATATATATATATATATATATAAACTTAGTGCTATGATACAAAATTTTCACAATCCAAAATAGATACTTGATGTACTTGTCAAACTAACTGAACTAGTAATTCTACCCGCTCAAAAAATACAGTTTAAGGAAAAGGAAGCGAAAATAGAAGAACGATTAATCCTAATATATATATATATATATATATATATATATATATATATATATCCATCATATATTAAAAGTGTAAAGGACCTTAGAAAAGTGATTTGATCTTTGCCCTCCATTAAAAGACTTAACAATAGACAAAATCATATTTTTACTATTTTTTCTAAATCTTTTCTTATTAAATAAATGAATAAAAAAAGATAATAATTGAAATAAACATGAATAGGTCTTGAATCCTATTTCAGTCTAAACTTCCATGATTTTCTTCTTCCCCTTTTTACATCAACTAAAACATGTTTCCTTCTTTATAAATTGTAAACTTGAACATAAATCTAATACATAAGATTAGTTTTTTTACCCTCCACAAAGTCAGCCATGGAACATAGTATGTTTGTTATTTCTCATGATATCCTACTTTTCATCCTTATTATGTTATGTGTTAAATCTTTGTTGCGATTTCAATTTATATTTCAGCTATCCAAAGCCATAATATGAATGAAAATATTTAAAAAAGCTCACAATGATCCAGCCAAAGATCGTCATTGAAGAACATGTTTTTATTTTTAAAATTTATAAGAGATTAAACTCTTTTACTATATTGTAAATAAATAATAAGTTGGGGGCAAATAGTTTAAAATAAGAGAATATAATATTGTGCACATAAAACATGATGTGCACATTATTGGTGACAACTACCATGACCAGGTACACTTTTTTTATTTGGATGCATAAATATTGCAAAAAGTTTGAATTAGATTATTATTCTTTATTTTTTTATAAAACATGTTGTTGATTTGCATTCCTTGTTGAGCAAACCTATAGTGAGATCACGACCTATTGTGTACTTTGATGGTATAAGAATGATCTTGAGATAAGGTATGCTTACACTCTATTCTTATCAAACTCACTTGTGTGATTACATTAAATATATTATTGTTGTTGTTACCATATATTTTATTTGACATAAAAAAAAAAGGTTTAAAATCTATGAATTGATGTGACTGAAGAATATGTGAGGCTTCGAATTCCCTTTTCCCTTTTGTTTCGAGTAACTGTAAAGTTGTAATTGTTTAGGATTATTTATACTTTTCATTTTTATATATTAAAATTACAGTTCTCTTCTTCCACTTTTATTCGCTCGCTTTGGACTTTGCACGATTTTTGTAAAATAATGGTTTGGCATGAGTATTTTATGGCAATACCTGTATTACTTAATGTTTAATCTTTGGTCATAGGAGAGGGATGCATCCGATGGTGAGCATCCTGGTATTCAAATGGATAGATGGCCACTCAAGTAGAGTAGAGACATCGACATGGATAACCAAGTTGACCTTGCCGAGGACAAAAAATACTACCCGACTATCCAAAAATTAAATCTTGTCATACAAAATTTATGAAAGTCGGGGTCATTTTTTTTCATATAAAACTTAAACCTAGAAAAATCTTTGAGTAAAAAGGACTATAAACATTTAATTGTTGTCTTGATATTTTGGACTTGTAGGTTCTAGAATTCTTCACAATGTGCATAGATTTTGGAATCATTTTTAGATTAAAGAAAAGTTCATACAGTCTAATTATAATTTATAATGAGTTAAAAAAACATTAGAATGAATAAATAATGCGTAACACTTCATGGGTAACAATTGGTGTGTGGACAGACAATATTAAAAAAGTAGTTATTGTATTACTTTATGTGATAGTGATTATTTCTTTTTTTAATATTCATTGACATGCTTCTTTTAATATTTTATTTTGATTTCTTTGCTCTCGTTGTTTCTTTTTTCAAACTAATTTAAACAAAAATAGATCACAGAGCCAGTTCGTTTAGACAATGTATAATATCTAAGACATCAACACAGTTCTTTTAGTTCAAATGCTTAAAATGAAATGATGTAACTTCATAAAATAAACATAGTCTATCTTCACTAATTCGAAGCCTAATCAATCATTTTATTGAAAACCTCCACGATGACTCCATCTTATCATTTCTTCGAGATTGTCTGCTTATAGAGAGATTGATGTTTTGATTATTGTAAAACACGTTACTTTAATGATTGAAAATAAAAACACAACTAATTAATGAATCATAAATTCTAAAATCAGGATCTATATATCATTACATTTGTAACGTCTATATGCATTTACGATATTCATTATATTTCATATGTTATAAAAATAACATTTTTCTAAAATAATTGTTATTTAATTACTCTCCTAATATTAAACACTTTAAAACCAATTCAAATTTGACCATTGAAAAATTGGCTCATATTCATAGAATTTTTAAAACCATAAAGTACTTTAATCTTCACTACAATTTAGATTCATAAATCTTATTTATCCTATATTAAAGGTCATAAAATCAGACTTTAATTTGTCATCAATATGAATTTTATTTACACTCATTTTTAATTTTTTCGGTTAATAATTCACTTACTTAGAAATCTTGGCATTCACATTGTCATGTTTTGTACTATAATCCTCTGTGTTATTGTTAATTTGTTATAAACAGTTGTTTTATATTATTTTTCTCATATTAGTGTTTTGTTATTTTTTAATATTTAAAATTATGAAATTAACTAAAAATAGTTATTTAAATTTAATTTTAACTAATCAAAGGCTACAGATATAAGGCACATGTGATTACACTAGTATGTGTGTGTGTATATTTATAGATACATATATATATATACATACATACATATATATATATACATACATACATATGTATATACATACATATATATACGTATAGCGATAACGATAGCGATAGTATCATAAATATGGGTAAGCATGATATTTGTAAGATTAGAGTCCACTAACACTACCTCAATCTTTGCAACATCAATGATGAAAGAAAATAATATGTAAGTGCAGAAAAATAAGTAAAAGGAAATAGAAGTAAGAGAGAGTACGAAATCACCTATACTAATAAAGCATCATCGATAACCAACCCTAATCCAAAGAAATAGCAAGAACCACCATCTCAACCACCCAAGGTTTTCCCAATCAATCAATATCTCACAATTACCTCCTTTAATCCTAACAGGGTAACCCAACATTATGGTCAATAGATTCACCAAAAATGGAATAGGCACACTAACTTAGGTGAGTTCACATAATTCATTTATATTCCACAATAAGGGAAAAATCAATTATAATCAACCAAGTAATATGGAATGAAAACAGAAAGAGAGTGCACAAATATATAAGTGTATCTCATACTACCAATAGGGGCTACATATTTATCTCTCCAATTAAGCCTTAACCATACCCGACGTCTCAAATATTCCAACCTCTAAATTAGTATATGATGATATAGGATAATTCAATGAAGTGAAATGAATGCTCAAATACAATATCAAAAATAAGGTACTAATATAGAATATAGTACAAGTGTCAATACTAACACAGTATAAAATCATACCAAGGATGATAATGCAATGTAGTGATGATGAAATGTTTTGAAAGTTATCACATAATTTTCTATATACACCCACCAAGCTCACTACTTCCAAGTAGGACCCATGGGGGGTTTGCAACCCATATACTCATATAATCTCAATCTCATATCCCAATTCAACCTTACCGTATATCCCTTGGTATAGGCATTTTATAAAGTGTCATATTTTCTTATAAAAATCAAAATATCTTAGTTGTACCAATGTCTCATAAATATGCATACATTGATATGAGGATGTAATGCTCACAACCAATGATTTTGTTGATCAAAATCCATTCAGTACATGTATAATTGAGCTCAAAATCAACTTAATGTATCAGTATTTTATGATATTAGTTTTCACTTGGCACCATCAGAATATAAGGTCATGCAGTCATCAATAATATCATTTTTCAAGTCATCTTTTGGACAACACTATAATGATAATGCAATTAAATACTCAAATAAGGCCTATAATGTCAAGACCAGCTCCCACTTGGGTGACACAATGATAGATAAGTCATTTTAATGCATAAATAAAGCCTACGATGACAAGTCAATCTCTCACTCAGGTAACATAATAATAAATATGATATTTAACCACAAACATGATTAATAACCTCAATCAAGATCCCACTTGGGTATTACAATAATATATCCTCTCAATCAATTATTAGTATGTATATAAGTCTCCACTCGAGCACATAATTGTAAAAAATTACTCAAATCTATAAATAAGTTCACATAAGTCCCATATGGGCAACACGAAATAAACAACAATCCCAAAATAATATATCGCATAACTACCAAAACCTAACTTGTTACATATGATAAGTCGCATTCACTATTGCAAGTCCATTTTACTCTAAGTACTCAATAAAACTCGATCATTCCATCATATTGAATAATAATATAATTGTCTCTCCCATTCAATCATATTCAATAGTAACATAATTGTCTCGATCATTCCATCATATTTAATAGTGACATAATTATCTCCTAAGGATTGCTAAACCCTAGTTATCACAACAAAGTCCACTAACCAAGATTCAAGCTCTAAAATAAGCACCTAATATTTATTATTTAATCACTATGTTATCTATCTAAATTCTATTATAAGGATAACTACAAGTAGTAATACTAACTAATTAAGGCAATAATCTAATTACAATCCATCACAAGACTCCAGTACCGTAGAGATGATCGCCATTTCATCTAAGCAAAATCCGCAGTTCTAAATGAATCATAATATACAAATAAAAATACATATAATAAAATACATAAACACTTTGAAAAAAGTCAAGCAAATCTCAACTTACCTTAAATAAAGATCAGCTAGCCCAAATGCAGTCCAAAACCTTAATCAAAAGCCTAATTTTCTCGAATCAATACCAAAAGTGTCAAATTTAGTCAAATATGTCATCTATGAGTCAAAAAGAAGCTAATGATACCCATATTGACCCTACATTTTTCAAGGTTGTAGGAATCTACAATATAAAATTTAAGAATGAGTAAAAAACGAGGCTCAAATTAAAGAAAAATCATTTTGAATCTTTACTAATAAAAACCCAAAAAATCCATTGAAAATTAAAAAGGATAAAAATAATATTTTATTTAAAAATAAAAATGATCAAGTAAAAAGGACTCTATGGTTAAAAAAACATGCAAAGACAAGTAAAAATCGAAGGTCAAATTAAAGAAACACAAAATTATCAATTTGGGGGTGGGGGTGGGGGAATCCAAAAAGCCTCTTGTAAAATCTTTGATTTAGAAGAATTTAGATGATAAAGTTGGTAGGAAATAGTTTAGAATTGAGTTAGGAACTTATCTCCACGAAATTAGTCGTGGTATCTCCCTAAAATCTCCCTCCCAAGCTTCCAATATAATAAAAATAGTGAAAATGAGGAAAAAGGTCCTAAACCAACTATTTCAACTTTGTTGAACTTACTCATTCTCAAAAAAGGATATGAACCCCTCATTAGGAAGGTCAAAATACAAAATAAAGATTTTAAACTTGAATCAACCATGTTACCGATTCAAAATTTATATTTTGGATTAAATGAAACTGTCAGAATCCTCATATCACAAAATATTAACCGAAGTCAAACCTATCCTTTTAAGGATACTCAAAATCATAAACTCAAATAACACACTTCCGAATGCATCAGAGACCGTGTCAACCATTCCCACAACTCATAAATAAAATATGACAACCATGGGGCGGGGCAAAATAATTAATACATAGAAAATTCTAAAATCACAATGATGGCCACTACAAGATTTGTTAAAATTTCCGTTTCTTTTATGCTATGATTTATATTAATGGCGGAATATTTACTTAATTTTTTAATATAGAAATATTCTAGAATAGTTATCTTTCATCTCACCTTAATTATATAATATTTTGTTTTCTTTTAGTTTGGTATCTACTAAGAAAATAATATTTTTTTTATTTCCTTATCTATAAATAGATCTGTAGTTTTTTATTTTCAATGTAAAAGATAGCGTAATAAATTAATGTAATGTCTAATTTATTCTCTCTTCAACCGTTTATCTTATCTCTTCCATTCCATAACAAAGTACTCTATCGATTCTATTTTAAATGTACTAGTTATTGCTCACTGGTCTATATACTTCTAGTTATTGTGAATCATAGCAAGAAAAAGAGTTTTAGTTATGTAATGGATAAGGTGCATTCAAAGCTTTAAGTTGGAAACATAAAATTCTATTTAAGAGCAAGAAATAAGATCTTATTAAAAATAGTGGTGCAAGAAATCCCAAAAACTATCTAATGTCTCTGTTTGCATTGTTTGTTGATATTTGTATCACTAATGAATATGCTACGAATGTTTTCCCAGCTCATTTTAGCTAGTAATGACTTCTTGTGGTGCAAAAGAGGTGGGGAGGGGTCTTGAATTAAATGGATTTTATGGGAGTGTGTGAGTAAGCATGAATGTGAATGTGGTCTGGAACTTTGGAGACTTCAACACACAAATACAACATTACCAGCTAAAACAAACTGGATGAATTTGACAAGGTTTTGTGTTCTTGTAAGTCATGTCCTCAAGGCTAACTACTATCATAACTCAAACTTAATTAGTGAATGTAGGGGATTATATACTAGTTTTATCTTGTTATCTCTATATACAATAAAATCTGGTTGTCTCTATATACAATAAAATATCTTCTTCAAAATAGATACGTGAAGAGAATTGAAAATGTGTGAAACAAAGAAAGTACAAGGATAACATAGTACTTTCATAGTCCTCAAACCTTGTCACGTTTGGATTGATGAAAACTCACTCTGTCTGTGCATCTATTGGGGATAGATAGATGAATTTATTATGATCCATGACTACTTTTTGGCCAATCTATTTTTATACATAGTGTTCCAGATGATGAATCCATGTATTTTTGTATCAAAAAATGAATAGATAATGATATAAAAATATGAAAGCTACAGCTCTTGAAAACACTATTTTCCATGTATAGTGAAACATCATGATTTTTGACCCTTATAAAATTTTCTAGAAATCCATTCTCTGAACCCAATAAAACTTATGGGTATGAGCCATATGTTGGGATACAAGTGGTATGGTCCTATCGTATGCTGACAAGTGTTAGTGGGTGAGATATTTTTAGTCACTGGAATGGATACAACTTAGGGGCATGAGTCTTATGTCTTGTTAAGAGTCATATCAAGGACTCGTTTGATGGGCAGTGTTGAATCCTCCTAGTATTTTTGCTGCCAAGGATACGGGTTATGGGTATGAATCGTATGTTGTAGTTACAACTTGGTTAGATGAATCATATACTGGACATTGTTTGATACAAGGGTTGAGGCTTAGAAATGAGTGGTGGATACTGATTGTATAAGAGGGTACGACTCGTATAGGTCATTTGCATCTCTATGATAGGTTTTAAGGCATTTAGATGGGGGTATTCTGGATATTTCTCTACTTGCCTTAACTAGGACCCACAACTTTTAATACACTTAGAAGGTTATTTACCCTATTATTCTATTCATTAACACTTAGAAACTATTTCAAAACTTCTCATAATTCTCTCAAGAGCTTTTGGGGAAAGAAGGCTAGGGTTTTATCTTGTGGATTACTTTGGGGCTTTTCTTGGTGATTTTCTTCCATAAATTCTATGATATAAGTCATGATTCTATTCTCTCATAGAAATTTCAACTAAAGGCATGGTTTATAGGATTGATTTGCATGGTTTTATTATTTCATAATTATGGTTTCCAACTATTATTTGGGGTTTTTGATATTGATTGGTTGGTTATGGTTTTCTATAGTTTTACTTATGTTTTTATATGCATCAATAGTCAATTTGGACAATTGAATTGCATGGTATTGGTTTAATAGTCTTGGGAATTGGTTTTGATTGTATTATGCCCCAAGGTGTTTGATAAAATTTTTATAAATATATGTTCATTGCATTGACTTCTTTTAATGGAACTCTTGTATGTTTTAAACTGGATAAAGGATTTATGCATGGTTTAAATAGTTTGGAAAGGCTAAAGGCTAAATTGTTATGCTTGTGGAGAATATAGAAGTCCCCTAAGTGGATTTAATATGGTAATTGGAAGGGCATCTAAGCTCCCCTTAACCTAAATGGTTTGGCTATGGATATTACTTATAATTAAGGGGGGGTATGATGATACCACTAATATTGGCCTCAGTTAATCAATTTAAATGGATTATTTGGACATGGTTTTAATTGGGCGTTAATGGCGAGATGTGTAGCTAAGACATGGAAGGTATTGGTCCCAGGGGGACCAAAATCAGAAACTCATATTTATCGATATGGGGGTCTTAATGACCATATGCATGTGTCATATTTTATATTAGGGGATGTACTGATCATCCCATGGGATATTTTCTAGTCGTGTGGCTACATGTACAAGGCCCCTTTTAGTCGGAGGAGCTGAACCCATATGGCCCATGGGTGATTAGGACGACAAAGCTACATAACCTAGGTATAAAGGTTTTAAATGCATGCTAAACCCATTTCCATTTCCTGACACTTATATATGTATGGATGTATACATTATAGATGGTTCTACTTGGTTTTATAACAGGCATTATTTTATCCTTATCACGAGATTCATGCTAGTGGTCATTCTCTAACCCCTTTAACTAGTGGTTGTTTACCCACACCATATAGGAACTGGCCATTATACTCCTCCTATTTAGCATGCTGATTTGGTATCAGCATTTGGGATGAAGTGGCGAGTTTCCATCCTTTTAGAAGGCATCATTTTATGTTATGGATTTATTTAGAAACTTTTCTTTTAATTTGAATATTATTTTTGGCCATAGTTAGGGGCATGTCCCAACTGGATTTGTTTACTCTTTTGGATAGAGAATTTGTGGTACTTCTAGGGGTTGGTATGGGGGGGGTCGGTATTATTGTCAGCCTTAGAATTAGAATAAGCTGGCGGGCTATCATCATTATATGATATTATTAGTTGTTCCATCCTACTACATTTTGGGATTGATTTTCATATTATGTTTTGGTATTCCCTTTGGTTTATGGTCTACGATTTAGTTTGGTATGGTTGGGCGGTCAGTGTGGTACGATTGGACTTAATTGGGTCAGTTACAGTTGTGACCCTATCTTAGATTCTTAATGAGAATAATAACACTATCTTATTATATGTTTGAAATTCAACCCATCTAAGGCTTGATATAGGTGGTTCGATTGGATAATAGGGGCGATCCTTGGTCTTGGTTGGACTTAGGATTCCCATTACAATAAGGCTCGAGGTCAGATCGTGTCAAGTTGGTATTAGACCCTTGGTTCATGGTGAACTAGGAAATCCACAAAGCTGTGTCAAGTAGAGTCTATTTTAGGGGTGTGAAACACACCACACTTATAAGAGAGAGGCTTCAATACATTTAGGAATATTTCACTTTATTGGTATTCTATATTCAAGCTTGAGTTCTTAATCCTGGAATCTTCTCTAATCTTTGTTTGTTTGTCTTTCAGATCATGCTTCCTAGATCTAAAAGACAAGGAAATTCTTTCATCTTATATAGGGATAATTCTTAAGGGGTATGTCTTATATCTGGAGTACGTATTTGATCTCATAGTCCAATTTCCAATGGTGCTGAAGTTCCTTCTATTCTAGCTAGTTCTCCTCAGGTTCCTCAGGGTAGCATGATAAATATAGAATTTTATTATTCTATCTATGTTACTTTCTAATTGGTTATTGCTCATGCTGAGCGAGGTGCGGCTAGTTCTTTGTCTACTGAGACCACAAGGATTAGTGAATATATAAAGATGGGTCCTCTAAATTTGACTATGGTAAAAGTGGAGAAGGATCCACAGGGATTCTTGGATGAGATGGAAAAGATCATTCCGGTGATGCAGGCTACTAATATAGAGAGGGTTAATGTTGTAGCTTATCAGGTCAAGAATGTTGCTTATCAATGGTATTAGAAGTAGGATAGGGCTAGAGGTGATATGGAAGAAGAAGGGTTTTGGGGAGCCTTTTCTAATGCCTTCTTGGATCAATTCTTTCCTCAAGAGTCAAGGAAAGCTAAGATGAAGGAATTTGTGAACCTCAGGCAGGGAAGGATATCAGTAAAGGAGTATTCTTTGAAGTTTCATCAACTATCAAGGTATGCTCTTGATTTGGTGGCTGATACAAGGTCGAGAATGAGGAAGTTTGCTTCTGGGTTGAATTGAGATTTTATTCTAGAGAGTAAGACTACCTTGCTGATTAAAGATATGGATATCTCGAGGTTATCTATTCATAAGTAATATGTTAAGAAAGAGAAGAGGAAGAAGGTAGAGTTTGGGGATAGGCAGGGAAAAAGAAGTAGGTTTTATTTGATATCTTCTCCTTTGACTAAGTTGACTCAGCAGAAAGTTAAGTTTTCTTGGTCGGATGGTTGTGAAAGGTGTTTTGAGAAATTGAAGAATAATTGAATTTGGATCCAATCCTCACTTTTTCAGAAGATAATGATGGGTTTGTGGTTCATTGTGATCCATCACGGATAGGGCTTGGTTGTGTTTTGATCCAGCATAAAAAGGTGATTGCCTATGCTTCCAGGCAATTAAGGGTACATAGAAGGAATTATCCTACTCATGATTTAGAGTTGTTGGAGGTTATATTCTCTTTGAAAATGGTAGCATTATTTGTGTAGTTTTACAAGGATATATTTTCTGATCACAAGAGTCTTCCGTACGTGTTCACTCAGAAGAGCTTAATCTCAAGCAGAAGAGGTGGCTTGAGCTTCTTAAGGATTATGATATAAGTTTTCATTACCACCTAGGTAAAGCTAATATGGTTTCTAATGCTTTTAGTAGGTTATCCATAGGTAGTTTGGCTCACGTGGAGAAAGGCAAGCGGGAATTGCTAAAGGATATTCACTGCTTGGCTAATCTTGAAGTTCATCTCTTGGACTCTAAGAATAGTGGTGTGATGGTTCAAGAAGTTGTTCGATCATCTCTTAGTGCAGAAATTAAAAAGAATAAAATTCTAGATCTTATCCAAATAAATATCAAGGGTGATGTTGGTAAACAAAAGGTTGTGGAGTTTGAGATCAGTAGTGATGGTACTTTATGGTACCAAGGGAGGTTGTGTGTTTCGAATATCGATAGGCTGCGATAAAGGGTTTTGGCTGAGGTTCATGAGTCATACTATGTTGTTCATCCCAGCTTGACTAAGATATATCATGATCTTAAGGAGATCTACTAGTGAAATGACATGACGAGGGATGTGCCTGATTTCATGGCGAAGTGTATGGTGTGTCAACAGGTTAAGGTTGAGCACATGAGTCTTGAAGGGTTGTAGCAAGAAATTGATTTGCTCGAGTAGAAGTGGGAAGTGATCAATATGGACTTTGTTACTAGTCTTCCTTAATCTCAGAATCAGTATGATTCAATTTGGCTCATCGTTGATAGGATGACTAAGTCCGTGCATTTCTTGCTAGTACGGATTACTTTTTTTATGAAGGACTATCCGAGGTTGTATCTTTAGGAGATTTTGTGAAGCTCCATGAGGTAACTATTTTGATTATCTCTAATTGTGGTACGCTATTTATGTCTCATTTTTAGTGTTTTTTTTCAAAGAAGGTTGGGGACTAATGTTAGTCTGAGTACTGCTTTTCATCCACAGTCGGATGGGCAAGTAGAGAGAATTATTCAGACATTAGAAGATATGCTTCGGGTCTGTGTGATTGACTATAATGAAAATTTGGTTGACCTTTTACCTTTGGTGGAGTTTACTTACAACAATAGCTATTATTCAAGTATTGGTATGGATTCTTTCAAGGCATTATATGGTAGGAGGTGTAGGTCTCCTATTGGGTGGTTTGAGCTTGGAGAATCGAACATGTTTGGTTTGAATTTAGTTTATCAGGAGATGGATTAGGATTGGCTTAAAGCTGCACAAATTTGCCAAAAGTCCTTTGCAGATGTTAGGTGTAGAGACTTAGAGTTTGAGGTTGGGGATAGGGTAATCCTCAAGGTGTCTCCCATGAAGGAAGTGGTACGATTTGGCAAAATGGGGAAATTCCATATGTGATTTTTTAAAGAGAGTTGGCAATGTTGCTTATGAGTTGGAGTTTTTGCTATCTAGCTTAAGTTTGGTTCATCTGGTCTTTCATGCTTCTATGTTGAGGAAGTGTCTTGGTGATCCTTATTTGATTTTTTCCTTTGGAAGGATTGGGTATTTCAAATTCTTCGTCTTATGAAGAGGTCCCAATCGAGATATTAGATAGGCAAGTTCACCGGTTGCAGACAAAAGATATGGCTTCGGTTAAGGTTCTATGGAAGAACCATAAGGTAGAAGAAAATACTTGGGAAGCAAAAGAGGACATGAAGTCCAAGTATCTGTATTTGTTTTCTGCTGTTGGGATTTGTGTAGAAGGTATATATTTTTAGCACATCTTTATTTTTTGAGTTTGTTAAAGGAATTATTAACATCTTTACCTCTTTGTTTTCAAACTTTGTATAGGGGATGTTTGATAATGCAAAGGACTCTATGTGTGGATACCCCTACCCTGTCTGTCATTCGAGGATGAATGTACCTAGTGAGAGGGACTGAAACATCTTGGGTTTTGACCCTTAAAAAATTTCCTAGAAATCTGTTCTTCAAACCTAATACGACTTATTGGTACGAGCTGTATGCTAAGGTACGTGTGGTATGGTCCTTTCGTTTGTTAACCAGTATTGGTGGGTGGGATGGTTTTGGTAACTGGAATGGGTACGACTTAGGGATATGAGTCATATTAAGGACTCATATGGTGCGCAGTGTTTGATCCTTTCGGTATTTTATTCTACTAGGGATACGGGTTATGGATATGAATCATATATAGTGGTTACAACTTGGTTGGATGATTCATAGACTGGAAAGTGTTTGATGTAATGGTTGAGGCTTGGATATGTGTGGTGGATACCGATTATATAAGAGGGTATGACTCGCATGGTCATTCGTATCCTTGTAACGGGTTTTAAAAGATTTAAGTGGGGGTATTCTGGACATTTCTCAACTTACCTAACTAGGACCCATGACTTCTAATATACTTAGGAGGTTATTTACCCTATTATTCTATTCATTAACACTTATAAACTATTCTACAACTTCTCATAATTCTCTCAAGATCTTTTCGGGCAAGAAGCCTAGGGTTTCATCTTTTGGATTGCTTTGGGGCTTGTCTTGGTGATTTCCTTCCATCAGTTCTTCGGTATAAGGCATGATTCTCTTCCGTTATTATAATTTCAAATAAAGACATGGTTTATATGATTGATTTCATGGTTTTACTATTTTATAATTATGGCTTCTAACTATTATTTGGGGGTTTTGATATTGAATGTTTGGTTATGGTTTCCTATGGTCTTACTTATGGTTTTATATGAATCAATGGTGGCTTTTGACAAATTTATTGTATGGTAATGGTCTAATGGTCTTTGGAATTGGTTTTGGTTATATTATGCCCCCAAGGTGTTTTATAAAATGCTTATAAAGATATGTTCATTGCATTGACTTATTTTAATGGAACTCTTGCATGTTTTAAACTTGATAAAGGATTTATGCATGGTTCAAATGGTTTGAAAGGCTAAACCCTAAATGGTTATGCCTGTGGAGAACATGGAAGTCTCCCAAGTGGATTTAATATGGTAATTGGAAGGGCACCTAATGTCCCCTTTACCTAAATGGTCTGGCTATGGGTATTATTTGCAAGCAGTCGATGGTATGATCATACCACTAATATTGGACTTGGTTAATAAATGTTAAATGGATTTTTTAGACATGGTTTTTATTGGGCATTAATGGCGGGGTGTGTAGCTAAGCTATGAAAGTGGCGGTCCAGAGGGGATCGAAATCGAAAATTCATATTTGCCGATATGAGGGGTCTTGATGACCATATACGTGTATCACATTTTATATTAGGGAATGTACTAGTCATCCCATGGGATATTCCCTAGTCATGCGGCTACACGCACTAGGGCCCTTTCAGCAGGGGGAGATGAACCCATATGGCTCGTGGGTTGTTAAGACAACAAAGCTACTCAGCCCAAGTATAAAGGTTTTATATGTATACTAAACCCGGTTCCCTTTCCCCGCACTTATATATGTATGGTTGTATGCATTATGCATGGTTCCACTTGGTTTTATAACTGGCATTATTTTATTCTTATCCTGAGATTCATGCTAGCAATCATTTGCTAACCCCGTCTACTGGCAGTTGTATACCTACACTATGCAGGAACCGACCATTCTACTCCTATAGCATGAAGATTCGGTATCAGTATTTGGACTGAAGTGGTGAGCTTCTATCCTTTTGGAAGGTATCATTTCATGATTTGGATTTATTTAGACTCTTTTCTTTTATTTTGGATATCGGTTTTGGCCATGGTTGGGGAAATATCCTAACTAGATTTATGTGATCTTTTGGATAGAGCCTTTGTAGTACTTCTGAGGGATGGTATGTATGGATGGGTGGTGCGGTACGATTAGATAGAGCCATTGGCATTGGAATAAGTCGGTGGGCTGACATCATTGGACCATATTGTTGGTTTTTCTATCCTACTACATTTTGGGATTGATTTTCATATTATATTTTAGTATTCCCTTTGATTTATGGTCTATGGTTTGGTTTGGTATGGTTGGGTGGTTGGTGCGGTATGATTAGGCTCGATTGGGCCGGTCAGGATTGTGATCCTATATAAGAGTCTTAATGAGAACAATAATATTATCTGATTATTCATTTGAAATTCATCCTATCTAAGGGTGGATATAGGTGGTTGGGTTGGGTAATAGGGGGCGGTCCTCGGTCCTGGTTAGACTTGGGCTGCCCATTACGATAAAGCTCGGGGTCGGGTCATGTCATATAGATGAGATAGATTGTATCCAAACCATTCCTTTAGGATTTATGTTTCAAAATGATTGGTATATATAGAGACTAAAGAGATTGAAAAAAGACACTGCTAAGAGTGCTAATTTTGTTCTATAAGAAAATAATTCCCCTAGTTTGATGGAAATATTTTGAAAAATATATGGAAGTGTAATGACCCTCTAGTTCATTTTCTCGATTGTTATGCATTTTTTAAATTTGTGCCTCCCTATAGAGACTACAGATCATGTATGACTTGTGGTAATCATCGGTTTGATTCTTGAGCAGTTCATTTGGATTTTAATCTCATTTATCTATTTTTGTGCTTTTAAAGTCTAGAAATTGTTTTTAGACCAAAAGTCCTAGTAAATATCCTTAGATATGAATTTCAAAAGTTTTGTTAGATTCAAAATGTTGATTTTATTCTAGGGAACCATTGGTCAAGGAACCGAGGCTTTCAAACTCATTTTATGATATTGGGTAGAAATTGGCTAAAATAGAACTATAAGTGTAGGACCTAAATTTTGTCAAAATAATCTCTATTGGAAATTTTAATGGTTTCATTAAGTTTGAAATATTAAGTTTGGTATGGTAACATAGTTTGTTTGCACATAGGGGATTTCGAATGAATCTCTAGCATCTGATCGGAGTCCGTTAGGACCTAAGCTATTGCTGGTTTCCCAGCATCTACTGCAGCGAACTTTTACTCTTTTCATTCATATGGTTAAGGTTGCATTTAAGAAGGGTCATGTTCTAGACTTTCGCGATCACAAGCCTTTCCATCACGTTTACAATGTAGGATTAGTCTAACTTGATCCATTATCCTCTTCATATTTGTAAAGGCTTCATAAAGTTTGCAATGGCGTTCCCCTATTGTTCATCATGTTTATGATGAACAAATTTCCTGTGCTTCACAATTGCAATTAGGGGGCCTCACATTCTCAATGAGTAACCCCCTAGCAGAATATATCTCCCTCTTTCTCGATTTCTCCTTATTTTCTAACCCTTTTCCTATCATTTTTGGAGCTTGGAGCATGAGAAAGTGTGGGAAATTCTCCATTAAGGTTAGGTAAGATAACTTAACACCTCTTGAATTCCTGTTATTTTCTGCGTCAAATTCCTTTCTTTTTTTTATTAATCCCTATAATTAATTCTTGAATCTCCTCAACTTTGTGGGATGATTGGAGACTCGATTTATGTTTTTTTATGCTTAAATATCAAGCACACATTCCTTGTCTTTGGAAGGACCTCGTAATGGAATTAATTTTGAGATTTTATTAGCAGGCCCCATCAGCCTATTTTTTACTATATTTTAGGTCTAGAGTTTTATATTAAATATGGGTGTCATTTTACTTGCACTAACACGTAGATTATAATTTCAATAGCGTAACAATATTCTGGGATCATGGAGTAAAGAAGAGCAGTTTGTCAATTGTTTAAGATTATAGTTTGGTTATGAGGTCGGCTACAATTTATTCTTCTTTTGAGATTATGTATTATATAGATTATATGATAGATAAGGGTATAGGATAGGTTTATAAATAGTTTTACCATGACTTGAACTATTTAAGGGATTTAGATTAGAAAATTTAATTAAGCCTTAGCCTAAAATATTAGTTATAGCTATGGGACTTTAGTCACCCTTATTATAGACTCGACCTAGGTCAATATGAAGGAATTCTTAGTACACACCATATTATGGTACTTAGTGATTTAGGCAGTGTCCGTCAGTTATATCCTCTCTATATCTTGATAGCCGTATTTACCGTTTTATTAATGAGTTATAATGATGTTGTCCTAGTATGTTATATATTGTTGGGCTCGAGACCGCAATTATGAGAATTGGATACCATGTTAGTTATCTATCCTTTAGTTGAACGTGATTCTAGTTGATAGATGCATAGACACTTATATTAGTGCCGTTTGGATATTGATGATGACATGCATACTGTTAGGCATATTTATACATATTTAATGCTACAATTCTAACTAAAACCATGATTTTACTATTATTTTCTAGAACTGGATTTATTCCTGCTTTTCACTTTTAAACTTATTTTTTCCTAAAAGGAAGTCATACCACTTTTTTTTATAGGGGTATGGTATTTTAAACTAAACATAGTATCTTGTAAACTTAACTGTGGCTTATTCAGTTCCATTTCTTTATTCATTCTTTTCACACTATTACTTACTTTAATCGAGGGAGATTCTGACCTTTTCTACATTATTATACTACTTTAGTTCCAAATTCAATCTGATGGATTTACAAATTTATATGCATTTAGCATTGTAACAAGTTTGAGCACCCTCTTTATTTTTATATCCCTTTGGTACTGGAGAGAGTCATCTAGATAAGAATTATGAAAGTCCTGGTTCAAGATGAGGCAGTGTATATGGATATCCCAATTCCCTAATAAGTCTCATCATCTGATAAGAGACATATTATCAGAGAAATATGGTCATCGTAGATCTTACATTTGTGAGCTAGTAAGCTGGAGGAGGTATATACACTTGGTATGTTATGAAACTTGATTGGTTGATGGTACTGGATTATCCTTGCATTCATTTGTTAAAATGCATTGCCTATCACAAGTATAATTATTTGGGATCTATATCTATCGGTCTTATAGGGGGATTTATAGGTACACGTTATGTTTGATATTTGTTGAGTCATTGATTGTACTTTATGGGCCTATGGGGACTCAGATAGGTTATTGTTTGTTCGATATAAAAGGTTACATTATTATTTGGATTATTATTGTATAGTTTATGGTATGTTGTTTATAGACTGATATCTGAGATTATCGGTACATTTCTAATTCCTTTTCTCCTTGTCATGGTGAGATTTAGTATGGTTAGATTATATTCTTATTATTTCATAGTTTGGTTTGAGGCCCTGATTGTACTAGAGATAGTTCCCTTCTTAACATTTTAATCCTTGTAAGATTTAGGCTATTAGGCTAGCTCCTTCTAACTAGCACTTTCAAATTTAGCTTATGGTATATGATTGCATTCTTTTATGATATTGTAATTATTATATATATATATATATATATATATATATATATATATATATTGCCTTTTATTTATATTAATATTATGTATCTATTATATTTCTCTTTCTTCACACTTCTATTGAGCATTTAATATTTCTTCCTTCACTATATTATCGAATGTTGACTAGCAACTTATGGCATTGTGCTTTCATCCCTGATTACTAGTAGTATATGATGGGTTATCCATATTATTGGCATAGTTTCATCCCGATACTTGTAGGCTATGATAGTTTATCCTTATTTTTTCCTTAGTATTATTATGTTTTGTTCCTTAGATAACTGCCGATAGTTCATATTCTTGCTTTACATATTATTTATATATTTATTATTTTTGGAGCTCAGTCAATCAATGCCTATTGAGTACCATGTGTTTCATGGTACTCATACTACACTTCTGCAGTCTGCTAATCATAGTAAAAGTTCTTTTCATTGATGTAAGCTCAGGATGTCTGGAGAGTTCCTACTCTCCCTTTTATTATTGAACTAATCTCTATTATATATTTTAGAGACAACTTTGTATACATTGTTTATGCTTATTTTGTACTCCTTTTGTATTAAAAGTTGTTGTATAGACTTTACTAGATCTTGGGGATATAATTACTTCTTTCTTGTTATCTTTCTCTTTTTTATTTATTATTGTTTTTTCCTTTCTTTCTATCCATTTACTAGTTGTTCTAGACTATAGGTTGACTTACTTACTGATGGATTATTGAAAGTGTTATCATCACCTGAGAAATTGGGTCATGAAAAAATTAGTATCAAGGTTAGGTTCGCTGGTATTATTTGTACAAGAGCTAAGTTCCTTGTAGAGTCCTAAGGATCGGTGCAGAGACATCCTTATCCTATCTATGAGAGGCTATAAGGGATTCTTAGGAAATTCTAATTCTTGGTTCTTACTCATGTGTTTGTATTTCTATAAACTTTTAAGCACTTTTTTTTGACTCCACTCATTATAAGATAGATAGCATAAGGTTCTTGATAGATGCGAATAGAACTTCTGTGCAAGCTACTAAAGTTTGAACTCTGATTTAGACTAGGGAGTTAGATATTGATATTTAGGATCTTTAGCATCAGCCAAAGGGTTTGGAGCCAGCCAAAGTTTATACCTGCCTCAGCTTTCTAAGATTTGTGTTAGGGATCCTGAGCTTTTTCATGGATAGGCAGTGGTGGTGCTCAAGAAAGAGTTGGGTTTATTGGTGTGCAATAAGACTCTTTATTAGTTTTAGAGTATGAGATTATGTTGGTCATCCACTTAGGGTCAACTCTTGTTTTTACTAGATTAGAGCTTTAACGATTTGTTATAAGGGCAGAAAGGTAGGCTATTAATCTAAAGAGTGTCCCTGATATGGGATTATTGAGTAGTTTGTGCAGATAGATCAGTTTCTTAGATATACGGTACCTTCAGGCAGAGGCAGTGCACTTAGTATCTCAGTTGGTCATTCAGATGCTTAGGCTGAGGTCAAACGTGTTTATATTCGTACTTTTTTTAGCAGTCAGAGACCATGAATTCGAATTTCATCATTAAAGGTATGCTCTTAGTTTATTACTTTTGCCTCCTATTTGAGTTGAATGGGGTTTTCATACCCATCAGTTTTTATTTATATGCCTTGATGTTACTATATTGATTGATGTAAGTCTTTGTGTAGATTTATGTACATATGACTACCCTTGTATATATTCAATTTTATTAGTGGATTTAGTGGATTTGTGTGGAAATTTCCTTAGGATGTAGTACTTAGGTTTAAGTCCCTTTCCTTTAGCATTATGACTTTATTATGAATTTGAATTGTAATGGTTGTTTCACATTTTTGTGCTATGTACATCTTATAGTTGTGATTCTATTGTTACTAATGTCACTTTTGGTATTTTCTAAGATTTGGTTGATTTTTTCTTTATAGATGGCTAGACTAGAGTTATCTAGTTAGTGTTCCCTTCTTGAGATTCTTATTTTTTTGGCTTAGAACTTTGGTTAGTTGGTTTTTCTCCTTGTTAGTGAGGTAACATCAATTATTAAGTAGGTTATGAAAGTGAAGGTCGGTTTGGCTTTTTGTGGCTCTATTATAATTCTACCATTGGCAACTCTTGCTCATACTTGAAGTTGATTAGTTTGAAGTTTGTTCTTTTGGTGTGTCTGGTTCATCCCTAATAGTAGTCTTGATCTTGGTATTGGTGTTGTGTTTGGTGCTCTATTCTTTCTATGACGTGGTTCATGATTCAGTTGAGTTAAGGTTAGTATAAAGAGTAAATTTAGAAATTTCTCATCTCGGTATTTGTTTGGCCTAAGATGACTTTATGGTATGCTTCAGCTTGGTGATATATGCTTGTGTATTAGTTGTTGATACTTAAGTGGGTGTCATTTAGGAGTGAGTATTGGTTTCTACATATTGAGTATTAATTTGACCAAATTTAAGCTAAGATTGTATTGTTCTGATTTGCTCAAGTTTTGGCTATCATTAGTACTCTTTGCTGCCTTGGTAAGTTCTTTCTTATGCCTTTAAATGTTATGCCCTTAGTGGATGTTGATTTGTTTTCTCGTATCCTTAGAATGTGGCTTTCCTCATCTATGGTTATGTTCTTTACTAATATTTTAAGTTTAGCCCTTATGGGAACTGTAGATATGTGCTTATTGTCTTATGGTGAGATTAGTTTGGGGTATGTTCTTGATTTCTTCAGATCGTGATGTTAATTTGGGTATTTGGCCTTAGTGAAGACTGGTTACTCTTTTGAATGATGGCTTAAAAGTTATGATAGATCTTGTAGTATGGATACTTGTTCGTGAATAGTGTAGGTTTGTATAGTTGAGATTGAGTAGTTCAACTTTGGTGTTGAGATTTTTGCTATTGATTACGTAACTTGGTTTCAACCCCTATTTTATGATTTGCCTTAGTTAATCCTTCATTGACAGGTTGACTAGGGATACTCCTACCTATTAATTCAGTTTTCTATAGTTTAGAGGTTTTAACTTTGATAGATGTTTGAAAGATGGTTTGTTGGCTCATGGTGTTGGTTTCTTCTAGTTTTGGCCAAGGCTCTTAATTTTAATTCAAAATTTGGCATGTCTACTCTATGTAACAAATGCATTCAAGTTGCGCTTAGTATGGTTTGACCCTAGTTAGTGGGGCATTCTAAAGTAGATCATTCAGTTTTAAGAGTTTGTGCTTTGAACTCAGGACTTTTAGTTTCGAGGGTCATTCAAATTAATTGGTAGTTTTTGCAGAGATCACATACTTTAATAACCATCATTTGAGTTTCTAGGTACTCCTTATCAAGCATTTTATATGTTATTATTTGTGGATTATCAATGAGGTAGCTTCATCTTTTTAAGTTAGTATGGTGTGACTGTGTGAATAAGACTCAGTTAATGTTGAATAGATTTTGTGTGGCTCAGAGTAGATAGCATGTTTGGAAAGATATGAGAATCTTAGAATTGGAGTTTGGAATGGGCTGTTTTGTTCATGCCTTAGGTTGTTTTTAGCCTGGTTGGATATCCACTTTGTTATGCTCGTTCTGTGTGATGTTAGTATAGTGTGGTTTGGGTGTGTACGCTTTAGTCATGATCACATTCAATTAGAGGTTAGTTAGTTGTTGAGATTGAGTTTGTGGTTATTTGGAAGGTGGAGATGGGAAGTAATAAAAAAGGATACCTTTAGCAAAATCCCTTGGAAGTATTGGTTTGCCTTAGAGGTATTTGGGGAGTCTTGATGGAAGCTTGTGGGCCAGTACCTTGTCTTTTTTAGCTTTTGGGCTCTTTCTATTGATTGACTTTCAGGGATGAAAGTCCTTTCAGTAGTGGATATTTTAATGACCCTCTAGGTCATTTTCTCAGATTCTATGCATTTTTGGTATTTCGTGCCTCCCCATAGCGTCTAAAGGTCTTTTATGACCTATCAGGACCGTCAGTTTGGTTTTTAGGTAGTTTCTTTGGGGTTTAAGCTTATTTCCCTATTTTGGAGCTTTTGAAGTCATGAAATCAGTCTTGAACCAAAACTCCTAGTAAATGACCTTGGATAAGAACACTAACGATGTCGTTAGCTTTGAAACATTAATTTTAGGCTAATGGGACCTTTGGTCTAGGCCCTGAGACTTTCGGGTTCATTTTGAGCTATTGGGTGAAAGTAGGTTAAAATGGAAATATGAGTATGGGACCTATATTTTGTCGAAACAACCTCTATTAGAAATTTCAATAGTTGTATTGAGTCCAAAATATCAAATTTTGTATGGTAGCATAGTGTGTTTACATATACGGGGTTCCAAACAAATCCCGAGCACCCGGTTGAAGTCCTTTGTGGCTCAAGATTTTGATGGTTTTCCAGCATTTGGTGCATCCAAATTTTGTTCTTCGCCTTTGTAAGGTTCAAGTCGCGTTCTGAAGGGTCAAGTTCCTGACTTCGGGATCGCGAGCCATCATATTGCATTTGCTATGCAGGGTCAGTCCGACCTGATCCATCATTTTTTTCATTTTTATTTAGGCTTTATCACGTTTACGATGGCCTTTCCCTATTTTTTATCACATTCATGACTTGTTCCATACGTTTGCGATGAACTAATTTACTGTGCATCGTAGTCACAACCATTGGCTTTACGTTTGCGATGAGTAACTTCTTGGCAGTATATCTCTCTCTCTCTCTTAATTTCTAATCCTTTTTGCACCATTTTCTTAACTTGGAGCATGAGAAAGTTTGTAAATATTCCATTGAGGTTAAGGTAAGATTCGTTAACACCTTATGATCATTTCCTATTGTTTTTCTCCGTCAAATTCCTATTGAGCCTCATGTTATGCTCCATTTGTCCTCTAATTTTACATACATTCCTTGTCTTCCAAAGGACCTCGTGACGGATTAAATTTTGGGATTCTGTTAGCGGGCCTATGAGCTATTTTTGACCCAATTTTAAGTATGAATTTTTATACTGAAATATGGATATTATTTTACTCGTACTAACATATTGATCATGATTCTAATAGATTGATGATATTTTGTATCATTAATCAAAGACGAGCAATTTATGGGTAGTTCAAGGTTGCGATTCGGCTATGAGGTAGAATGTGGTCTACTCTACTCTTGAGATTATGTGTTACATAGATTATATGCTAGGTAGAGGTTATAAGATAGGTTTATACCAAGTTATACCATAGTTTGACCTATTTAGGGTATTTATCTTAGAAAAGTAAACCGAGCCTTTTTTCCTAGAATACCAGCTATAGTTGTGGGACTCCAATATGCCTAATTATAGACTCATTTGACCCTAGGTCGATATGTAAGATTCTTTATTATACATCATACTTTAATATTTAGTGTTTAGGTTATGTCCCTCACTTAGATATGCTTGGTAGCTTGATTTTCATTTTTACCTTAGTATTGCTGAGTTATCATAATATTATCCTGGTATATTATATATTGTTGGGATCGAGGTTGTGGTTACGAGACAAATTGGATACCATATTAGTTTTCTATCAGTTGATCGAACGTGGTACTAGTTGAATGACTTTTATATTTTTATTGTTTGGATATTGATGATAAAATGCATACTGTTAAGCGCATCTATACATATTTATGATACGGATTCAACTAAAACCTTGATTTTACTATTGTTTTCTAAAAAGGCATTTATTCCCATTTTCACTTTTAAATTTGTTCTTCATAAAATAAAATTCGTACCACCTTTATTATTGGGATATTGTATTTTAAACTAAATATACTACCTTGGAAACTTAGACTAAGGTTGATTCCCATTCATTTCTGGATCCACTCTTTTTACACTGTTTACTTACTTCGGTCGAGGGAGATTTTGACCCTTTCAATATTATTATACTATTTTAGTCCTGCATTCTATCTCGGGCAATGTATTTACAGATTTATACTCATTTAGCATCAGATTGGGTCTGACCTATCTCTTTATTCTTATGTCCCTCTGGTACTCGATGTACCAGTTTGGATACAGATTATAGGAGTCCTAATTCAAAATCAAATAGTGTATCTGGATATCCCAAGTCTCCTATAGGCCCCTTCATCTGATGAGCCACCGTATCGGAGAAAGATGGTCACCGTAAGCTAAAAAAAGTGTACACTCTTGATACATTATGCCTCTTAGTTGGTTGATGGTACTGGATTATCCTTATATTCATTCATTAATATATATTGCTTATCACGAATATAATTATTTGGCTCATTTATTTATTGATTTTATGAGGGGGTGTATAAGTACATGTTATGTTTATTATTTTTTGAGTGATTAATTGTAACTTCCAGGCTTATGGGACTTTTTTAGGTTATTTTTTATATGGGATAGTCGGTTATATTATTAGTTGATTATTATTGTATATATGGTGGCTTGTTGGTTATGGGATGGTACGTGAGGTTGTCAATACGTTTCTGATTCCTTTTCTCCTTATCATGCTGAGATTTTGTATGGTTAGATTATCTCCTAATTATTTCATACTTTGGTTAGAGGCCCTAATTATGCTAGACATAGCTCCTTTCTTGACATCATAATCTTTGTGAGATTTAGGCTATTAAGCCAGCTCCCTCTATTTAGCACTTTCAGATTTAGCTAATGGTATGGTATATGATCGGCATATATCATAATATTATTATATATACCCTTTCTTCGTGTTACTATTATGTATCTCTTATATATCTCTTCCTTCAAACTTTTATTGTACATTATACATTTCTTCCTTTACTATATTATCGTATGTTGACTAGCCACTTATGGAATTGTGCTTTCATCTCTAATTACTGGTAGTATATGATGGGCTATCCATATTATTGACATATTTTCATCCCAGATTACTTGTAGGGTATGATAGTTTATTCTGAATTTTTCCTTAGTATTATTATGTGTGCTTGTAGTTTATATTCCTGCTTTACATGTTATTTATATTTGCGTTATCTTTGGATCTCAGTCAGCCGATGCCTATTTAGTACAACATGTTTGTACTCATACTACACTTTTGTAGACTACAGATCATAGTACAAGTTCTTTTTGTTAATGTGTACATCGTGTGGAGCAACCATTGATCAAAGATTTAGGGTGAGCTCCTAATGTCCAGAGTGTTTCTTCTCTTTCTCTCTTTCTTTGTTGGAATGACCTCTACTATGTATTTTAATGATGCTTTTGTATAGATTTATTTATGTTTTTTTGTACTCTTATTATATTGGAAGCTCTTGTACTGACTTCACCAGGTCTTGGAGATATAATTACTTCCTTCTTGTCATCTTTCTCTTTTTCATTTATATTACTTTTTCTTTTCTTATTAGCTTTTTACTAGCCGTTTTGGATGTTGGGTTGACTTATCTACTGGTGGGTTATAGTAGGTATTATCATGATCTGATAAACTGAATCGTGATAAAAAGTTGAAAATGTCACGCAAGGTCTTAGTTTTAAAGCCATTGAAAGATGTGTTACCAATCAGCGATAATTTAACTGCTCAAAATATCCTTGAGAATAATGTTTATCTAGAATGCCTTCTAGAACCCCCAAACTATTTACCATTTCCTAGTAATGTATGATAATGCAAACAAATTTGACTTAAATCTTTTTTGAGCTGGCAGCTAGCAGGAAACTCGTTACTGAACTAGTTTATGGCACTTGTACAAACTATAATGCAGTATTAACTTCATAAGGCTATCATGCTTCTCTGGAAAGTCTGTAATTCACACAAGAATCTAATTAAAATGGTATCTATACGGCCAGACATTGTAATACATAGAGCGAGTAGTTTTTGGAAGAAATGGATTGCGACACATATTAAATATGATAGCTATTCTATTTTGGAAACATATTTTTTTGTTAAATAGTTTCCTCCTAATCCAGGTGTTTTGAAATGCAATATTGATACTTTTTTGTGCTAACTTTAGAAGGACAGGGAAAATATGTTGATATGATATTCTAATGGAAATATTGTTAGGGGATTTAGAGTGTCACTGTATAATACCTTGGGTTTTGGACTCTGAAATTTTTAAAATATTGACAACACTGCCATGACAACGACTCGGGTGACGAGTCATTATAACTCGTCACAATTCATGGGGTGGGACTCGTTGTTCGAACAATGGGGTTGCCTAGGATTTTCGCCTTGATCACGAGTCTTCATCACAACTCATGATAATAGGTAATGAGTCATGGTGAGTGACTCATGATCATAACAATGAGGGGTCATAGATTTGACCCTCAGGTAATGGGTCTAGGTAATGACTCATGGTCGGACCTCACAAGTCGATACTTGAGTCATGATGACTAGGCCTGAAATTTTTTGCACATTTTTATTAAGGTTATTTTGGTCTTTTTCTCTCTCCACACTATTACTATAACTTAAAAACCCATAAGGGCCCTTATTATCTTCAGTTAATCAAATCAAAAAACTATTTTCTCCTCTTCAACTACCAAGGCAACAACTCTAGGGTTTTATCAGGCAAACAATCATTCAATCTCTAGACATTGGATTCCTTTCAAATTCTTGGTATTTCAGGCATGTCTATCATCCCTAACTTGATTTTCAAGTATGGACTATGTTTTAATCATTGTTCATGTGATTTAATTGATTGGTTTGAAATTAGGTTGAGAGCTCTTTGATGATTATCACTTGAATTATATTTCTCATGGCTTAAATGTCTCATGTATACATAAAATTTTAATTTATGGGACTAAATAGGTGCATTATAATTGAATTTGGAATAGGAAAAATGGGCTTCCCCAAATTGGTGGATTTTAGCTTGGTAATGGCATTAACCTAAATCCACATGTATTATTTTAGTTTTAAATGAGGAATTTGCATGTTTTAACTCACTTTTGAAACAATTTCATTTCATTATTGGATAAAAAGGATTGAAAAGGCCTTGGTGGCCATGGTTTTGGATTTTTAAAATGGACTTGGGAGTCAATTGGTTAATTGGAATGGATTGGTATGATTATATAAGCTTACAAGCATAATTCATATGATCATACTAAGTGGTAAATACCTTATAATAATACTCCTTGGTTTATGGTTGAAATTATATGAAAATAGTTTAAATTTGGGCTTAAAGGGGGTTGTGTAGCTCACCGTAAAAGTGGAGGGACCGGGGAGAACAATATTGTAAACCATGTTTGCTGGTGTGGGAATCTGTATGACCGTGTGTTTGGCTCACACATTATATTTTTTTAATAGCTAGAGCCTTGGTGTCTCTGGCTTTTCTTTAGATTTCCTTGGTTCGTATGGCTAATACGTGTTGGGGCCCTTATAGCAGGGGAGCTTAACCCATATAGCCTGTGGGTGCCCTTAGGATGGATAAAGCTACACAGTCTAGTATAATATTTTACAATCTCACATTCACGACCTTTTACCCTATCTCGGCATCTTATATTTGTATATATAAATGTGTGCATGCGGTTTTGATTGATTTTAGGCATGACATTATGTTATCACTTTTCCTGAGTTGTATTCTTGTGCTTATCCAACTGACTATCCCTGAACACTGCATCATTTTATGAAGTAGGGTCCTAGATTTTTTTATGTACTTTTGTGCATTGTTAGGTGGTGTGGTACATTGGTCTAGTTGTTGTTAAGTGGTAAGCCTCCATCTTTTAGGATTCCTCCTAATAGGAAAATAGATTTTGGGATTGATCTTCCTCCGAATACTCATCCTATTTCCATTCATTCTAATAGGAAGGCTCTGCCTGTACTAAAGAATTTAAAGGAGCAGTTAAAAGATCTTCTTAATAAGGGTGATGAGTGATGATTTTACCACTGAATTTCACTCAACACTGAAGAAAAAGTGCAGCCAATGACCTTCAACTGAAGAACCTCAAGTACCGCAGTCGCGATCTGCTGATCGCAGTTGTAGTAGTCAAAGATAGTCAGTCAACTGCGACCAGATGAGTCTATCACGATTACGGCAACTACGATTGCAACTAAGTGAAGCTATCGCGGCTCGATGGAAGTATTCATTCCAAGGGAAAAACTATAATTACACGTGCTGATCCCAATTTTACAAGAAGACTCGAACCCTAGCTTCAAGAAGCACATTCCATCTTCCCCAATTTTTAGGTTTTAGCTTTTGACTCCATAGCCTCCATATTTGGAGAAGAAAATATTATGTAAATTTTCAGTGAAGAATACATTAGAGACTTTCTAAGTGGAAGATTTGATCACTACCATTGTTGCTATTGTGGAAGAGCAAAGTTTAAAGTAACATTCGCTTAAATCTTTAAAAATTCATTTCAAATTCAATTATAGGTATGCTTATTTATCTTGTGTAGCTAAATCTCCCTCTTAGGCTGATGTGTGAATAGGGGTTAAAGTATGTGTGGGTTGTTATTGATTAGCTTCTATTTAGTAGTTCATGTTTATGGATTTTATCATTGTTATGCTATATTGGTTGGGATTTTATGGGTGAAAGCCCCAAATACCCACATGGGTATGATGAGTGAAAGCTCCATGATCTAGAAAACCCAAAGCCATCTTCGAAAGAAGGGTTTTGGGTGAAGTTTAGGAATCCATATCATACTCAAAAGAGGGATTTGAAGACCAAAGCAATGAAGACCAAGGGTTAATGTGGGGTTGACTATACCATAGGTATCATCCCAGAAATAGGGATGCCTATATTGAGGTTGTGGTTACAAATTGTTGAACACACCTATTAGGTATTTCAAAGAATCAATGGGTGAAAGTTTGGTGTTTTGTCGAAAGACTAAAATCAAAATCTATAACCAAGCCTACCCATATTTGACTTACTAAATTGATATTGATTACTAACTTCCATATGTCACTCCCTTAGTAATGCATAATCCCAAGATCCGTGCTTAATTGTTAAACTCTAATTATTCGTAGCCCCGAGTTTGTACTAAAAAAAACCCAAAAAGAAATATTAGTGTAGATACCTATCTCCCCTATTTTTATTTTCTTGAATAATTGGTTTCAATTTAGCTCGTATTTATTATTCCAAATCAATTTGATCTCCACTCACATTGTTCCTCATAGATTCGACCCCGAATCTAAAGTTGGGTAAATATATTGACGATGACTGCCTTGTACTGAAATTGACATGTTAGTTGAGCATTATCAAAGGGTTTCATTCGTCCAAGTATTTCTCTGTGAGGTGCTCTTGTACTTTTTGTTCAAAAGAAAGATGGGTCTTTTTGGATGTGTATATACTATCATTAGTTAAATAAGGTTATAGTGAAGAATAAGTATCCTCTTCCTAGGATTAATGATCTTTTTGAGCAACTTCAGGGTGCTAGGTATTTCTCTAAGATTGATCTTCATTCGAGCTATCATCAGTTAAAAATTTGGGAGGCTGATATTCCTAAAACTACTTTTCAAACTCGGTATGGTCATTATAAGTTCATGGTTATATCATTTAGGTTGACTAATGCTCCGATTGCTTTCATGGATCTTATGTATCGGGTTTTTAGGTGGTTTTTGGACATGTCTGTTATAGTCTTCATTGATGATATCCTGGTATACTTCAAAAGTGAGAAGGATAATGCCAATCACCTCCGAATTATGTTGCAAACTCTTAAGGACCATAAATTATATGTGAAATTTTTTGAGTTTTGGTTGAGTGCGGTTACTTTTTTTAGGCATGTTGTTTTTCGTGAAGGGATCAAGATGGATCCATAAAAAGTTGAGATAGTTAAAAAGTGGACTAGAACCACGACTCTAGTTGATATTAGGTGTTTTTAGGGCTTGGTTGGGTATTATAATAGGTTTATGGAGAGTTTCTCTTCTATTGCTACTCTGTTGATGAAGTTGACTCAGAAAAAGGTTAAGTTCTTATGGTCCGATGCTTGTGAAGGTCATTTTGTAAAGTTGAAGGATAAGTTGACTTCTACTCTAGTTTTGACCCTGCCCAAAGGTACTAATTGATTTGTTGTGTATTGTGATGTATCTCGTATGGGGCTAGGTTGCATTTTTATGCGACATGGTAAGGTTTTAGCTTATTTTTCTAGGCAACTTACAGTTTATAAGAGGAATTACCTAACTCATGACCTAGAGTTTACGACTTTGGTATTTTTTTTAAAATTCGATACCATTATTTGTATGGGTACATATGGATATTTATTCCAACCACAAGTGCTTACAGTATGTGTTTACACTGATGGGATTGGATCTTAGGCAAAAGAGGTGGCTTGAATTCCTTAAGAATTACGGCATAAGTTTGTACTACCATCCAGGTAAAGCGATTGTGGTTGTTGATGCTCTTAGCAGGTTGTCTATGAGGAGCTTGTCTCATGTTGATAACGATAAAAGAGGATTAGTGAAGGATATTCATAGGATGGCTAATTTGAGTGCTCGTCTTTTTGACTCTAAGGATGGAGGAGTGATTGTTCAAGAAGTGGTTAAATCATATCTTAGTGTTGAGGTGAAGGAGAAGCCAGTTATGGATCCCATATTTATGCAGATTAAGGATGATGTGGGTCAGCAAAAAGTCATGGCTTTCAAAATTATGGGAGATAGCATCTTGAGGTATCAATAGAGGATGTATGTTCCAGATATTGATGGGCTGTAGGAAAGGACTTTTACTGAGGCGCATGAGTCTAGATATACAGTTCATTCGGGTTCCACTAAGATGTACCATTACTTGAAGAAAATATACTGGTGGAACAATATAAAGAGAGATGCAAGAAACTTTGTGGATAAATGTATGGTTTGTTAGCAGGTTATATTTGAGACCTAGTGGCATGTCTCAAGAGATAGAGTTACCCATATGGAGGTGTGATATGATAAATATGGATTTTATTATGGGTCTTCAACGGTCTCGAAATGAGTATGATTCTATTTTGGTCATTATGGATAAAATGACTAATTCCACTCACTTCTTGACTATGAGGACTAACTACTCAGGAAAGGATTATGCTAAGATGTTCATTCAGGAGATTGTGAAGTTGCATATGGCAAAAATTTCCATCATTTCAGATTGAGGTATGTAATTTTCTTCTCCCTTTTGGTATTTATTTAAGAAAGTTTTGGGTACTTACATGAATCTCAGCACCGTTTTCCACCCTCAAATGGATGAACAAGCAGATCGGACTATTCAGACTTTTGAAGTTATGCTAAAGGCCTGTTTGATTGACTTTAAGGGTAGTTGGATTAACCATTGACCTCTTATTGAGTTTTCTTACCATAATAGTTACCATTCTAGCATTTATATGGCTTCTTTTAAGGACCTCTAGGGTAGGAGGTGTAGGTCTCCTATGGGATGGTTTGAGGTTGGTGAGACTAGGTTATTTGGTCCTGACTTGGTTCACCAAGCCATGGTAAAGGTGAAGGTGATTAGATAAAGACTTAGGATTGATCAAAGTCACCAATCTTCTTACATGGATGTGAGGCAGATGAAGTTAGAGTTTGAGGGTGGTGATTGGATGTTCTTAAAAGTTTCTCTTATGAAAGGAGTTATGCGGTTTAGGAATAAGGGGAAACTCAGTCCCCATTACATTGTTCTTTACCATATTGTAAGGATAATCGGGAATATTGCTTATGAGTTGGATTTGCCTGCGAGTTTGGGCTCTATTCATCTTAGTTTTCATGTGTTTATGTTGAAAAGATATGTGCGTGATTCATCTTCAATAGTACGTATTGAGGATGTTGGTGTGACAAATTCGATATCTTATGAGAAGGTCCCAGTTGAGATATTGAATAGGAAAGTTTGTAGATTATGACAAAGTATGTAGCTTTGGTGAAGGTTCTTTGAAGAAATCAAAAGTTACAAGAAGCTACATGGGAAGTTGAAGCATATATGCTGTCTAAGTATCCGTTCTTGTTCCCAACCTTGGATGAATATGCTTGAGGTATGAGTTTTGTTTCCCACTTGTTTAATTTTTAATTGTTCTTAGGTTTTGGTTCCATGCTTTCCATTATAGTTCCAAGGGTGCCCTAACTTCTTATTCACGGATGAATGATCCTAATGGGGGATAATGTACTGATCTGAGATGGATTTATGCACCTCAATGTTGTTATCCTGGCTTAATTAGTCTTGTTTTTAGGATTTTCATGTTCTTAATGAGTAAATCTGGATATAATTGAGCATCTAATATTTATAATAATTGATTATAATTTTTAAGGTGTGTTTCAAACAAGTTTGGAATCAATTTGGTCACCTAAAGTTTAGACGAGAAAACTAGTGTTTCTAGCTTGAGCTATGTGTTGTGATGTATTTTAGCATGAATAATGAGTTAATAAGGTTATAGGTGTATAACTATGTGTGGAATAACTTGTTTATAGTGCTTAAGTTTCAATTGAGACAAGCCAAGAGACAAAACACTAAGTGAAAGATAAAAAGGACAAAATTAGTATTCTTAGCATAAGTTACTAGTTCATCGTCTTGGATTGTATGTTATTTTGAGTTCTAAGTCGTGGTATTTGATTCTATAGGATGCTTTGTGAGTTTATCATTACTATTTATGTATTCTACACAAGCTAGAAATGAAGTTTAAACAACACCACAAGGCTTGGGAAGGATGGACAAACACGTTGGACAAGAATTGACCAAAAATGGATGTTTTGGAGTCATTGGCGTACCACAGACCTTTGGCACCACGTTAAGGAAATGAAAAGTCCTTGGTATCATCCTAAATGACCAATTCCATTATATCTCAAATATTAGGGTGTTCCATGGACCCTAGGCACCGCGATAAGGGTGTGGTATGACCCTAAGTCAAAATCGGCAGCTTGTATCCAAGTATAAATAGGACACTAGTTGTTATGTCTCACACCTTGGACGATGTTGGTAATTAAATAGATGATGGATAACAATTAAATTAGGGTTTTTATTCTATTATTTTTTTTTCTTATGGATTTTAGCTTGTATTCATTCATTATGATTACAGTTACATCCATGCTCAGCTAAACACCCTTTTTCGGGGTTAAGGCCAAGAACATGAGTATTATTGTTATGAATTGACTTAGTTTCTGTTTCTTACCAATATTGGTTGTTTTTTATCCTTATTTTCACTATTTTAAGGATTCATAACCCTAAGAATACATGCATAATCATCTTTTAAACCCGGAAGGAGGAACAAGAGGATAGAATATGGGATAGATAGAATAGAATTGTAATCCTTTAATTGAATGAAGTTATAATTTGCATTTAGAATAGTAATATACCTATGTTATCTATTTGGTTCAACAATGGGATGAAATATGAACATATTTAACTTAGTTGTTGCATCCCTATTCAATGATGTAGTTGTGGGGCTAAGTTAGCTGATTGATTAAGTTTCGGAAGGACATATTCATAGTATAGACCCTATGAACCAAGAACCAAGATAAATAACCTAACTAATGAAATTCTATAGTGTAGTAAAATTATTCGCAGTGTCTTAAGCATGGGCTTATTCCCATTTATTTTCCAAACCTTTAATTTTCCACATTGTTTTATTTACTATTCGTTAAAACTTTCAAACTCTATTATTACGTTTACACTAATTGAAACTTAATATTTGGACTAGTCTAGGATAGTTGTTAACACAAGTCTCTGAGAACAACTTTTTTGCACCATTTCCAAGGACTTGTCAATAGGCAATTGTCATAGTTTAGTTTTACTTTTTGATTTCTTTGGTGCTTTTAACTTGGTCTTGGTTTCTAAATTTGTAGGAAATAGGTTAACAAGCTAGTAAGCAGGCAAGGGACAAAGAATTTGTTGATCCAGACCCTCAACCTAATCAAAGGTTACATAAAGAGAGGAGAGAATCATTCCTTCTCTATCAAATCCTATAAATTCACAAAAAACAAGATATTCCTGCTCACGGCTTAGGATCCACTAGCCCGTCAGACGGTTCGCAAAGTGGTAATCCTACTTGTGACTAATGTGACCTATAGTATTCAAAGACCGAATCCTGGAGGTAGATTTGAACTAAAGTTGGATAAGGGGCAGCTCTTGCACATCAGTGGAGAATTTACTAGCTATCTCATGAAGATCCACAAGTCCACCTACAAAATATTTTAGAGATCAGTGACACATTCGTCCATAAAGTGTGTCAACTAATTATGTAAGGCTGACAATCTTCCCCTTTTCACTTTTGGAGGAAACAAAAAAGTAGTTGAATGCTGAGCCAACAGGTTTAATCACAACTTAGGATGACTTATCCCAAAACTTCCTCATTTATTTCTTTCTATCTAGAAAGATTATGAGATTGTGTAGTAAGATTTTGAGCTTTATGCAGAAACTAAATGAGAATATTTATTATGCTCGGGAGGGATTCAAGTCTCTTCTTGAGGACTATCCATATCACCAGCAGTCTAATGAGGTATTATCCCATACCTTCATTGAAGCCCTTGACCATAACAAAAAAAATTTCTAGATTCAACTACAGGTGTTTAGGCTCTAGAGAAGACTTATGATAAGCTTTATACTTTGTTGAACCGTATTGCTCAAATGGATTTTGATTGGCATGGTAATATCTCTAGAAGCTTAATGAAAATGGCTGAAGGGATGATAGAAGTTGATAGTGTCACAACCTTAGCCGCCCAACTATCTGCTCTCCAAAATTAAATGATGACACAATTTTGTAGGTTGGGTATAAATCAATCTCCTACTTAGATGAATACAGTACAATAGACCCTAGGTTAGTTTGAGATATATGGAATTAGTGGCCACTCTACAAACTTGTGTGGTGCAAATCCTAAATCCATCAATTTTATGGAAAACTCTCGAAAGCCAAATTATGGTAATGCTTACAACCAAAAGTGGCAACCGACTCAACCAATGTTTCCTTGGGGAACAACCAGCAGCAGCAAAATAATACTCAGGCCATTAACATTAAGGATACTCTAGAAATAATTTTGTCCAACCAAGAATAAATGGCTGCTGAAATAAAAAAATAAGCAAGTAGCTCAGAAGCAGTTAGAGCCCCAGT
The DNA here is from genome assembly GCF_002878395.1 of Capsicum annuum. Taxonomy (NCBI): domain Eukaryota; kingdom Viridiplantae; phylum Streptophyta; class Magnoliopsida; order Solanales; family Solanaceae; genus Capsicum; species Capsicum annuum. Next base: position 69,889,614 of record NC_061122.1, on the reverse strand, counting down.
TAGGGAAATTATAGCAGGGGAAGAATACCAGGCCTCAAGGTGCATTTTCAAGTAATAATAAACCTATGAATAAAGTTATGGAAATCACTTTAAACAGTGGTAAGGATCTTACTGACAAACCTCTAAAAAAAATAAGGAGACAGATGCATAGTTAGTTCCATAATAGGTTGCAAACAAAGTTGCTGATAATTTGGGGAAGTTTAAGTACCTGAAAACAAAGATTGATGAACTAGTAAATAACAGACCACCACCATCATTCCCTCAATGGTTCAAAAATGCTAAAGAGGGTGTTGGTTTGAAGAAATTATTTGACACATCCAGAGAACTTCAAATTAATTTGCCTCCTTTAGTTGTTTTACAGGGAATGCCCAAGTACGCCAAGTACTTGAAGAATGTGGTGACTAATAAATTGAAGATGCAGAATATTAAGATAATGGCATTGACAAAGGAGTGTGACTCTGTGGTAATAAAAATGATAACCAAAAAGCTTAAGGACACAGGGAGTTTCACCCCCACCCCCATACAAGTTAGTAATGGCAAAGTGATCCATGCCTTAAGTGATTTACGGGTGAGTATAAATTTGATGCCTCAGTATATGTTCAACATTCTTGGGTTGGGTGAGCTGAGACCATGTCCTTTGATTCTCCAATTGGTGGATAGGACCATAGTGAAGCTCGAAGGAATAATTGAGGACATCCTCATAAAGGTTGGTGAGTTTGTAATTCCTACTTACTTTATTATTTTGAATTATGATGCAGATAGTAGTGTACCAATCATTTTAAGATGTACATTCTAAGCCACAGGAAGACCATTGATAGACGTGAGAGAGGGCACTCTAACAATGAGATTGGATGATGAATAAGTGGTTTTCATATTTTATAAGCCACTAAATCCACATTTTTACTACAAATCTTTGGGTATGATTATACTGATGGAAGTGGATAAGTGTGGGATGGTAGAAAGTGCACTACCAAAGACCTCTTTAGACACTCTCATTGAGTTGCCCGAGACATCATATAAGCCCAAAGTGATGATGATTGATGATCTTGAAAAGGATATTGCTGATAAAGTTGTTGACCGTGAGAGTATACACTCAAGAGGTTAGAAACTAATAGGAAGATGGCCTCCAAGTAGGAGGAAGAAGATGAAGGAATTCGACTGAGTAGTGATGTTGGGTAATGTCGCGACACTAAATCAGGTGCTTCTTGGGAGGCAACCAAAGTTAACCTAGGGTTTATTTTCAATATTTGAGTTTTTACTTTATGTAGTGTTTGTTTTTGTTGAATCATAGGTCGATGGAAAGTCTGAGTAGCAGAAACCTAAGCTAAGGAGTATTGCAGACACTAAGTGTGGAGTGGGAAAATTCCCATGGTTTTGTATTTTTAAGTACTTTAATGTTTACTTTGGGGACAAAGTAGATTTTAAGTGTGGGTTGGGGAAATTTCCATGATTTTTGGTGAAATGATGTTGTAAGGTTTTTGTTTTAGTTTATTTCTTAGTATATTTTGAGTTAAATTTGAAAATTTTGAAAAAAAAATTACAAAGAGATTTTTGCTTTTTAGTTTTTAGTTTATTTGGGCCAATCTAGTAGGTGCACACTTCACCCACCCCGTGGTTGTTCTTTTTGGTTCTTTTCCATGGGGGCGCTGTTTAAACCTAATATTCCTTATTTCCTTTTCTTTTTAGAAGTGAATTTTTACTTTTGTGATTAGGATAAGTGAGATTTACTTGGTGGTGCTATGTGTACTCCTAGGCTTTAGTTTATGACTCATGTGTGTTGTTGTCTTAATGTTGAATTCATGCAATTTTTTGGTTAAGAGTTTATCATGATCCTACTTGAGTTGAGAATGTGCCATGTGTGGCGTAAGGGCTTTGTTATTTCTTATTGCATTTGATATCTCAAACTTTTCTAGTGTGTGTGCAAAGCAAAATAAAGAGTGTGGGTTTAGGAGATGATATAGGCATTTCTTTGACAATCATGTTTCATGCTCTCTATTTGACCTACCCTTGTGCATAATCCTAGTTAGCCCTATTGAGCCTTTAGCCTATTCCTTGTTAGCCTTATATGTACCCTATTTTTATTATTTTTTTGACTTTAGTTCGATCCAAAGCTCCTAACTGATTTAGTGAAAACTAAATAAGTGACGGAGTGTTAGAAACAAGAAGCAAAAAGGTAAAAGTGAAACCCCAAAAAATAGCTATTGGTGTGGTAAATTGATTTGTGGTGATTTGGAAATGTGTGACAAAAAGAAAAAAAGTGTTCTAAATTGAATAATATGTGAATGGAAAATACTTCCACTACATTGTATATGAACTACTTAATGTGATGGGGCAAAACAAAAGGTGGGTGTGAAGGTAGATGAGGTAGAATGTTGGTTGTCAGAGGTGAGTTAAATGTATGAGTGATATATCAAAGCACTTATAGAAGATAGTCAATATTTTTATCAAAATAATTTCTACTCATCCCTTAGCTTACATTACAACTCTTAATGACCTATTTGATCTTAAGCCTTAACATTCTGATATTAGTAGAGTGCTACAGTAAGGGAAAGCTTATGGTTCATGTTGTGTAACTTCTGAATTCTTTAGGAGAGTGAGCGTAATTTGATTCTTGTACCCAATCTGTGATAAAATTGCATCTAGGTTACTAAATATGGATGAACCTTTCATGGTGAGGGCATATGTTTGATGATAGTTGGGGGATTTGTATAATATTTGTGAGTAAGTGATATGCATGATTTTTCCAACTTGGTGAGTCAATTCTTGAGGTTAGGATGTTATGAAGTAGTGTTCTTAAGCTTTCACTTGTGTATAACATGCTTAGTGTAAAAACTTTCATTTTATGTAGTCATTGTAGTACTGGATTCAATGTATTGCTTGTTGTATAAGTGTGGATTGTTCTCTGATTATGATGCTTAGAGTAAAGAGTTTTTCGAGGATGAACTAGGCTTTAAGTGTGGGATGATGATCTGAAGTGTATTTATGCAGCTCGGTGTTGTTATTCGGGCTTAATTAGTCTTATTTGGAGGATTTTTTTTGTTTTTAGAGAGTAAATCTTGATATAATTGAGCATATAAGTGTTAAACTACTTGATTATAATGTTTAGAGAGGCTGACGACTTATCACGGAGGTCGTCACCCATGTTTTCTTCTATTTTGCTCAGATTTTCAACTCTTCTGCTCCATTACTGTTTATTCTCATTTCTTCATCCATTTTCTGCAATATCATGAGCAAACACATCAAAACAACAAGAGTTGCTTCAGAATTCACAATTATTTTGAGCTAAAAAGCATTAAATGTGTTAGCTTTTGCTCACACATCAACACCCTCAACTTAAAACAATTGCTTGTCCTCAAGCAACAACTAACTAAGAGAATACAACGAACATTCAGCAGTCAACAACCAATTTAGCTCAAAACTCAATTTACCATCTCCAAGGTCAACTAACTCAAAACTACTGTGCAATTTATTGAAAAGCAACAATGTAACATAAAAGATTCTACCCATGGCATCAACGAAGTACCAACAATCATGCATGTATCAATGTACACTACCCAAAGAAGTAAGTAACTTAGCAAGATACTAGTGTGCCCTCACAACAAAGAAATTCCCCTCTTTTTCTCATGTCACATCAAAAATATAAACACAGGGATCACCACAAAAACATTCACTCTCATAATGAAGTTCAAACCAGTGTATTCCAAATACCATATGCTTGCCCTTATCGTCATTACCAAGATTTCCAGATAGGTACGCTAGGATCACTATACGTCTTTCTTCGGCTTGTAGCGTAGGCTAGGGATGGTATGATATTATACGGCATTTAGAGTGACTAACCTCCTTGGCACTACCTTAAATTGTGGGGTCCACTTATTAACCTATTTTTCTCTCTTTTTCTTTTCTTTTTTTTTCTCTTTTTCTCTTTTTTCACTTTTTCTATTTTCTTGGATCACACTTCAGGATGGGTGCACTATTTTTATTCAAGAAGAGTTTCTTTCTTGCTCTTTTTCACCAACACCCAACCTTTTATTTTTTTTCTTTGATTCTTTCTCTTCTACTCTACCATTTTTGATACCTAACTTATATCACTCACCCCTATAATACCCACCCTCAACTTAGGCTGTTTGCCTATGTTAAGGTGCACAGTGTCGAAGGAGGACCAGGGCTAAAATAGATTCATTATGATTTAAAAAGGGAAGGTGATAGGTATCATAGAAAGAAAAATGGTCAATTAAGGCTCAAACCGAGATCAAGGGATATCATGCATTAGAGGAAGGTCATTTAGGCTAATAATGACTTAAATTCAAAAACAGCCTATGATACTTTCCTAACCCTATCTTTCAACTATGGTAAGACGAACTGGGCAAGTTCTAGATTTGATACTACAAGGAGAACTCGGTATAGTCTCACACACACACACGGCACACAAGCAATATCACTGGCTACTGTCTATCTAGTTCATGTAATTGTTCAGCAGTAATGATCGGGTAACTAAACTAATGCCATCACGAGATGCACAGTGGTCACACTAAGGTGCAATTCATACAGTCATACAAAACAAACCTTTGGAGAGGTGTTCAAAATCACAAAATTAGTTAACTGCCTATAGAACTTGCATTACTCCTAGTTATTTACAGAATATGCTACAACAACATGCTACCCTACACCCTCAACTTAAAATCAAAACAAAATAAAACTAAGGGTTAGGATATACCTGGAGTCAACCAAGTCTCAAATCATGGGTCCTCGACCCTACAGCAGTGTTATCCTCATCAGGATCTTCTCTTTGCTCCGGTTCAGCTGTTCTGCTCGATGAGGCTCCTATAGCTCTCACTCACAGTGCTTCTTCCCATTTACAGTTGTCCTCTCGGGACGCTTGCGTTGCCCTTTTTTAATCCGCTTCCTCCTATTCTGTCAACTCATCAGCTGCCTGCAGTGTATTCTTTGCCTTCTTCTTCTTCTTTACCTTTTTCTTAGCCTTGCTCTCATTCTCGTCATCTTCTTGTCTCTTTCTCTTACCTTTTTTAGCTTCTTTGTGTTTCTTATTTTTTTTTTCACTGACTTCGCAGTGAGATCTAGGATTGGAGGTTCATCTTCAGATTCCTCAGCTGTCTGCCCTGCAAGCATCTAAACTGGTGTGGTTGTACTACCATCATCTCAGCTTTTACCATTTCTAGGGCCACTCTAAACTCAACAAGCTCTGCTCTAGTCAGCTCCTATGCCCTTGCATCAAAATGGTTCTCTAGATCTGTAACTCGTGCAGGCAAAGTAGTAAACGACTAAAGAGTAGCCCTGATTCTTTTATCTATAGCAGCAGCAAATTGCTCAACAAAGGCACGTCGCTGCGTCTCACACCATCTGGCCTGTTTGGCCACTTTTCTGATATCAATAGGCTGGGATACAAATTTTACTGGTGCTGTAGGAACTAATGGACCTGGCTCATCATCGGGAACTGAGCCTGCCAGAGCAGCCTTAGAAGTTTGCACCTCAACTTCAGGTAATGAACTAGGGCCTGTAACTGATGGGTTCACCTGAACCCTCACCCCTCTATCAAATGTTAGCCTTGGCTGATTTTCCTCATAGCGAATAGGGTTGTGGGTATTGGTGGCATACAAAGTCTCATCAATCCTAGCAATATATGGTACCCCTACCTCTGTGCATAGCCTGGTAATCAGATAAGGGAATGGATAAGCTGTGTCAGACCTCATTACCCGAATCTTGATCTCTTCTACAATAATCTCCCCAAAATTTAGCTTAAGGTTGGCCACAAGATATACGACCAATATTACTCGATCATCACCTAGAATATTATCTCCGTCAGTTGGCATCAAATGGGTGCGCACAACACCCCACCAGAATTTTGCTTCTTGAGTAAAAGAAGCCTTATAAATATGCTCACTGGGTCGGGTCAGACATAAAGGGTCTCCCTCATCTATAAGTGTAGCTAACCAAGGATGTTGGCCATCCTTACTCTTCAGATGATGGTAGAATGTAGGATTTGTGACCTGAGGATTAAAGTTGGGTCCATGTAGAAACCTATTGATAGTCGTATCAGAAATATCTATATTTACCCCACGAACTGGAACTCTGGTCAGCAAAGTCTGGTCTACTGTGGTCTCTCCACTCTTGCACATGCTCTCTAATCTAACCTGGTAGTTCATATAGAACTCCCAGACTACTGTAAGGCAAAATGGTTTACCTCCCTTAGCAGTCCATCCCAGCCTATAATCTCTGAATTTCTTCTCAACTGTAGGATATCCAGGAAATCCTGTGATGATGAATTTCTTCTCTGGAAACACCAGTCATCTGGTAGATCTTCTTTTCGTTCTCATCAACCCTTTTAGGAAGATGTCTTCTTCTTTAAGGATCTGCCATCTAGCACTCTCTCGAACCTCTAGATTCTTGCATTTTATCAAAGTTCCCTGAACTGGGGGTTCCTTCTCATCTTGATTTTCAATTGTGGGAGTTTCAGAGAATGTTTCCTCAAAATCATCCTTCTCAGACTCAGGTTGTTCGAACTTAATTTGCTTAGAACTTTCTTGCTTAGAAGATTCACTCTCAGCTAGGGTGGTAATCTCAGTATCATCACTATCCTCCACCGGACTAGGTTTAGGTAGAGGAGGTGCCTTTGGAATGGATTTCTTTCTCCTCCACCTGAGCAGTGGTTCTTCATCTTCATAATCAGAGTCTTCATCAATAAGCTTTTGAACCACTTTAGGCTTGGCAGCTTTCTTTGGAGTGTTAGGATTCTTGCTTTTAGGTTCCATTAGAATATTCCTGGACCATAAGACAAACACAAGTTAATGATCAAGGTATAACAGTCAAAACATGTTATTTAAGTTCACTTAGCATTATCATCTAACTTGTGATGACGTGACTTATAAGGCATCACATTTGTGATAACCTATCAGCTATGTCGTCAGCCTTAAACAGCGAATGCTCCCTTTTTCAAAGTTACTGACAATGTAGCTGATAAGGCATCACGCTTATGGTAGCCTATCAACAACGTCATCAGCTCAAAAATTTCCCCCCACTCAGTTTGCATTCATAATGTTAGGACCAAATTCTTTGTATAATCACATGGTATTTTTATTTTTGTACTTAGGGTTTTCAAATTTTTGCAATTTAGGCACAACTTAACCCTAATTTTCAATTTCCATGCTATTACAACTTGAACTCAAGTTTCTTCCTTTAGAGTATCATGTTTTCAACAACTTTACCACTTCAATGACAAGAGAACAAAGTTATGAGCATACCTGATGAGTTGACTCCACTTGATTACACGAGAGAGAAGAAGAGATGAGAGATAGACTCTGATTTTCCTTGCAATCCCACAACTATCAGGAAAGAGGTTTCCTTGTAAACTTAGGAGTGTTTTGAAAGGAAGTAAATATCCTACTAAGGAAATAAAATAATACTTAAAGAAGGAAATAAAATAAAGCGGGAACCTGAAGGATTTTACACCTGGGCTGGATCGGATTTGGATCGAATTGGCCCCAGATTTTTCAAAATAACACAATGGCTGATGCCAACTCATGATAAGCCGCCAGAAATATGATAGCTTATCACAGAGGTTGTCATCCTTAACAAATAAGGTCTCACCCTCTGATCTTTGTATCGACGTTGGTGATAAGCCATCAAAGATGTGATAGCCTATCACGAATGTCGTCAAGACCACTTGACTTGCATTCTTCAATTTTTACCTTGACCTTTTTGTACCCCTTCAGTTCCTTCCTATTACTACCTAATTGAATAAAAACAAAATGCATGAAAATAAAATTTTGGGTTGCCTCTCAATAGCGCATAATTTAGTGTTGCAGCACGACTTAGTTATCTCGACTACTCAGACTTCGTCAAGATGTCTTATCACTACCTCATTACCCTATTCTTGGAATATATCCACAATCGAGAAGATGTTCATCTCCTCAAACTGCTTCATAGGAGGTTGCATTTTAAATCTGGCCTCCTTTTTCCCATATCTGAACTTCAGCTCATTGAGCTCCATATCAACCAATACTCTTCCCGTGGCTAATAATGGTCTACCCAAGATGATGGGTACCTCAAAATCAAAATCACAATCCATTATCACAAAGTTTGTAGGCAAAATAAAATCATCCACCTTTACTGGCACATCATGCAATATACCAACCGATCACTTAACAGATCTATCTGCCATAACAAGATGCATCGTTGTGTGGGTAGGCTCCCCCAATCCAAGCTTCTTGTAGATATCAAGCGGCATCAGATTTATACTTTCTCCTAAGTCACATAAAGCTTTGGTAAACTCGATGGACCCAACTGTGCACGGTATGGTAAATGCTCCAAGATCAGGCTTTTTCTGCACTAAGGATTGTGAAGACATAGTACCACAGTGATAGATGTTGTCCACTAGCTCACAACTTACCTTTCACTTCTTTGTTAGCAATTTCTTTATAAATTTAGCATAGTTCAGCATTTTCTCAAGTGCCTCCATCAATGGCACATTCACAGTCAGCTATTTCATTATTGCCATGAACTTACTACATTTCTCGTTATCTTCTTTCTTTTTCAGCCTCTAATGAAATAGAGGTGGTGGTCTTGGCATTTTTTTTAATACCACTTCCTCTTTATTATCGTCTACTTTCTCTGACATGTCATCAAACCCATCCATCTTCTCATACTCCACTGGATTGCTTTCATCCGATTTATCAACACTTACCTCCTTCTCCACAGCTTTGCCCATAAAAGGGCCAAATAACATCTTACCACTACGAGTAGTAATTGATATACAAGAGCTATCAGTCCACAGGTTCTGAACCATATCACTAGGTAAAGTACCAGCTTTTCTCTAATTCAGAGTAGCTGAAAGTTGGCTCATCTGCTGCTCCAACTACTTAATAGAAGCTGAGTGTAAGCTAAACAACTGACTGAGGGTAGAAAACTTACTTTTCATATTAGTTACCCCCAAGTTGGTTGCCTCCACTCCCTTCAATAGCTTTTCCATCATGTTCGCCATGGACATCTTGCCAAAACTAGTTATTGTAGTATCCTAACTTCCAGGAGGAATATATAAACCACTTCTGTCATTATTGATTCTCCAATTTCCCTGCTCTCTATCTTTATAATCAGGCTTGTCATAGAAAGTCTGACCTTGGTTCCCTTGGCTATTGCCTAGGAAGCCCCTTTGATTACTCACATAGTTTGCCTCAACATCAGCACCTGCAGATACAGTACCCTGAGAGTCCATAGACTTGACCATTTTAGTCTTGCCGGATAGCAAGTGCTTAGCCAGCAAATCCATCTGCGTATTCAAATGAACCATGTCCTGATCTCAATCCTCATCCCCTCTATGTTGCTCTGCAGAAATACCACCAAAAATAGTAGGGCTAGCCACTACAGAATCTCTAGTGTGCCACGCCCGACTCTGCTTAGTCATTCTACTCAGCATATCAGAAGTATCCAAAAAAGAGAGGTCAATAAATGAACCACCTGCAGCGTTGTCGACAATTGGCTTTGTCACAGAGTTGAAAGCTCTGTACAAAGTCTCCATCAAGTGCAAGTCTATCATATTATGGTTCGGAAATTATGCAAGTTTCTTCTTAAAACTTTCCCAAGTCTCATGCAGTGCTTCAGTCGAAAGTTATCTAAAGTTGCTAATCTCGTCCCTCAACTTTACCCTTTTGGAGGGTGGAAATAACCGTTCTAGGAACATATCTTTCAACTATCTCCAGTTAGTTATAGAGTCAGGCTCTAGCTCATTCAACCACATTGTTGCCTCTCTAGACAGAGACAGTGGAAATAACCTCAACCTTATTGCATTCTGACTCACTCCTGGATTGTCAAAAGATTTGCAGATGGAGATGAAGTTCACCAAATGCATGTCCGAATCATCACCAGGCAAGCCTCCAAATAACCTGTTTAGATTTAGGAGTTGGATCATGGTACTTTTTATGCTGCACTTTGCACCTGGTGCCAACGGTGTTTGAATGATAGCACCCATTACACCAGCTACATATATTCATTCATCATCTTCATCAGCCTCATATTGGATAGGTTGTTGACCATACCTTCCTCGGAACGAAAGATTTCTATTGATGTTTTTCTGCACTGGTGCAGAAACTTGGTCAGTTCTCCTTGGGTTTTGAGGATTCAGAAATTCCTCATCACCCAAGTCTTCATCATCAGGGTTTTAGAGACGTACTTGTTGACCCAAATTTTGCACATTCACCTGAGCCCTGGCTAAAGCAGCTAGTCTTTCTGCTTTCTGTTGTTCAGCCATTCTCCCAATTAGTTGAGGTTCCGAATTGATTGGTAATAGAGGTTCTCTGGAACTTCTCGTGCTTTGAATAAAAAACACAGTACCTACAATAAACAAAAACAACAAATAAATGTAAATCACGAAAACTTAACTATTAGAAAATTTTCTCACATAAAATTTTCAGTCTACAATCATATTCCTCGACAATGGCACCATTTTTGATAATCCTCAAATTACACTCTTGAATGGGTGTAAGTGATCGTTCTCAATGTAAAACCCAACTAGGTTGGGGTCGAATCCCACATGGAATAGGGTGTGAACTTTGACTTGTTTACAAAAGATTTTACTGGTAGTTTACTACTTCCAAAAGATGGGGGTTTAAGTTCACGGTGTGTTAAATATCACTTTCAATACTTCAGTGTTTGTAATCATGATAAATGGGAAACCAGAGCTATGTTCACCAAGGGTTTTGAGAATTGACAGATACTAGGTAATGCTAGAGATTCTCGAAATGAGTAAAAAAGCAGAATATCCCTGCGATTATACTATCTGACTTATCTCTCGACCTTACCAGACAATTTATTATTTAATTCTCTCAATCTTAGATAACTTATCTATTTCTAGTAGGATGTTATATTAGGCAGATTAATCCAATTACGGCATTAATTATTAAAAAAAAGGTTGGTAGCTTTCGAGTCCCTATTGATAATTCACATCCTCTAGTCTATTTCTCCGTTACAAGCAAATAAAACCTAAGGCATAACCTAATGTTTGCAACCACTAGATTTTAGTTAAAACAACAGAATCTCAAGATGTTTTACTACTATTTAAATTCATGATTATAATGATAAACTTACGAATGGGTAGAAAACAACAAGTAGTTCCTCTGATTTAATCACAAGGTAGAAAACTCAAAAATAGTTGATATGAAAACACAAGAATATTTTATGAAAGAGAGCAAAAATATGTGTCTCTCCTCTTAGAGTTGATGTCTGATAGATGAATTATTAATTGAATCAAAAACCCTAAAAGATGCTATTTATACTCAAGCCTAATTAAGGAAATAAAATAACAAAATTAATAAAATTGTCCAGAATTGGTGACGCCCAGGCTGACGCCGTGTCAAGAAGTTGACGCCCTATCATGGATGGCGCCAGAGAGGCTTCCGTTGCCTTTAGGTTCTGTCTTAGGCTGACGATGTGGCTAACGCCGTGTTAGGGATCTGACGGCGTATCACTGACATCAACAGATATCTTCTTCCCATGCTAACTTTTTGCTTAAGGCTGACGCCATTCTTGATGACTTATCATGACTTTGATGCCATGTCACCGGCATCGTCAGAACAGCTCCTCAAACTACAAGTCCCTGGTTAAGGCTGACGCCAATGCTTATAGGCTATCACGAGGCTGACAACTTATCACGGAGGTCGTCAGCCATGTTTTATTCTATTTTGCTCAGATTTTTAACTCTTTTGCTCCATTAATTTTTATTCTAATTTCTTCAGCCTTTTTCTGCAATATCATGAGCAAATATATCAAAACAACAAGAGTTGCTTCAGAATTCACAATTATTTTGAGCTAAAAATCATTAAATGTGTTAGCTTTTGCTCACACATCATCTGGGATCGTTGTTAACACAAGTATCTAAGATATCGATACTTGACTTATAAAAGGACACTATATTACTTGATGAGACCACATACACTTGTGTTTGAACCTGGGATCAACAAGTTTTTAACTTTATTTGACTTTAATTTGATAATTATTGTTCCCTCTATCAAGATAATTTTTGTTCCCTCTATTATTTCTATCAATTCTTTATTTGACTTTAATTTGATCTAAAGCTCCTAAGTTCTTTAATGAAACTTAATGAGTTAAGGAGTGTGAAAAACAAGAAAAGAGGTGAAAGTGATACCCCAAGAAGAGCTATTGGCATAGTAAAGTGATTTTTGGTGATTGGGATTTGTGTGATGAAAATAAAGAAAAGTGTTTAGAATTGAATAAGATGTGAATTGACAATATTCCCACTGCATTGTATGTGAAATAGCTTAATCAGATGGGGCAGAACAAAAGAGAATGGGTATGATAGAAGTGGGGAAAACTGGTTGTTAATAGATTGATCTTAATGTATATGTGATGTATTAAAGCACTTAGGAAAGATAGTCACTATTCTTGTCCAAAATAGTTCCTACCTATCCTTTAGCTTACATTACAACCCTTAAAGACCTATTTGATCTTGATCCTTAACATTATGATACTGGGGGAGTACTATACTAAGGGCAAGCCTATGGTTCTTCATGTGTAACTTGTAAATTCTTTCTTAGAGATTGTAATTTCATTCTTGTACCTATTTTGTGATAAATTGTATCTATGTGAGTGATTATGGGTAACTCTCTTGCTGTGACGGCATATGTTTAATGATAGTTGGGTGATTTGTATGATCTCTTTGATTGATTAATATGCTTGGTAAGGATAAACACACACATGTGAGAAGACTTGACCAAAAATGGACGTTTGGGAGTCATTGGCATGCTACGGACCTCAGGTATCGCGTTAGGGACGTGCCATGCAAATAAGAGCATCCTAAATGACTAATTACAGTATCTCACTGCAATTAAGGTGTTCCACGGACCATAGGCACTACGCTAAAAGCGTGGCATGACCCTAAGTTAAAATGGGCAGCTTTTGTCTAAGTATAAATAGGACATTTAGTTGTTATGTTTCACACCTTAAATGACCTTTATACTTTAAGGTATTATGGAGAATACTTAATTTATGGTTTTTATTCCATTACTTTGGTTTGTTTATGTATTTTAACATGTATCCATTCATTGTGATTACATTTACATCCATGACCGGAGAAACACCCTTTTCAGGGGTTAAGGCCAAGAACATGAGTATTATTATTATGAATTTATTTGGATATGGTTGTTTAGAATTATTTGTTGTTTATTTATCCTTTTTATTACTATTTTATGAATTTGTGATCCTTATAATACTTGAATAATCATTTTGTGAAATCGGAGGAGGAACAAGAGGATAGACATGGGATAGATAGAATAGGATTGTAATCTTCTAACTGAGTAAAGTTATAATTTTCATTTAGGATAAAAATATACCTATGTGTTCTATTTGTTTCAAGTACTGGATGAAATATGAACGTATTTAACTTAATTCTCACATCTCCACTGAAAGATGTATTTTTTAGGCTAAGTTAGATGGTTGATTAGAGGTTCAGAAGGACATAGATATAGTATAGGCCCCATGAACCAAAAACCAAGATAAATAACCTAACCAATGAAATTGTATATCGTAGCATAATTGTTTGAAGTGCCTTAACCCTGGGCTTGTCCTAATTGATTGTCCAAACAATTAATTTACTGCATTGTTTTAGTTTATTGCTTATTGTAACTTTCAAACTCTATTGGTTACATTTGCACTTATTAAATCTTAATAGTTGGACTAGTCTAGGATAGTTGTTAATACAAGTTTTTGAGGGATTGATACATGGCCTATAAAAGGACATTATATTACTTAGTGGGACCACGTACACTTGTATGTGCACTTGGGGGCAACAAGTTTTTGATCTCATTATGAAAGTGCCCTCTCTAAGATCTATCAATGCACCTCCCGTCGCTAAGAATGAACATCCTAGCAATGGCGCCAAAAACTTACTACGCCCAAGCAAACACACAAGTGTATGTGGTCTCACCAAGTAATATAGTGGCCTTTTACAAGGCAAGTATCGATCCCTCAGAGACTTATGTTAACAACGATCCCAGACTAGTTCAACTATTAAGGTTAACTCAGTGCTAACATAAACAAAAGTAATTGTATGTTAAAATTAAGAATAAATAAAAAAATAAAACAAAGTAAAGGTTTGAACAATTATGGAGAAAAGCCCAGGGTGAAGGCGCTACAACAATCCTATTAAGATAGAAACTTCATTGGTTAGGTTGATTCTCTTTATTGTTGGTTCACAGGGTTCATACTAAGACTATGGCCATCCGAACCTCTAGTCTATTATCTAACCTATCCTCACAACTACATCGTTAAGCGGGGATGATAGAACTAAGATAAATATGTTTATATTTAATCATGTACACGAACCAAATAGATCACACAGGTATATTCCTATCCTAATTGCAAATTATAACTTCATTCAATTGGGAAATTATAATTTTATTCTATTTATCCCACGTTCTATCCTCTTATTCCTCCCACGTACCCTTTTAATCTTTAACTTAGTGTTTTGTCTCTTGACTTGTTTCAATTGAAACTTAAGCACTATAAACAAGTTATTCCACACATAGGTACACACTTATACCATTAGTAATACATTACACACACTAGAATCCATCAATATCAACTAGAACAACACATAGCTCAAGCTAGTAACACTAGTTTTCTTGTCTAAACTCTAGATGGCCAAATTCATTCCAAATATGTCTGAAACACACCTTAAACATTATAATCAAGCAAATAATACTTGGATTCTCAATTATATCACGATGTACTTAGTAATCTAAATTCTTCAAAGTAGACTAATTAAGCCCAGGTAATAACACTAAGGTGCATAAATCCACCTTAGATTAACTATGACTCAGGTAACAAGTCGTTATCACTCATCATGAGATGTAGGGTAAGGCTCATTGTCTGAATAATGGGGCTGCCCAGGATTTCTTCCTTGATCATGTGTCTTTGTCATGACTCATGATGATTGGTAATGAGTCATGGTAAGTGACTCATGACAATAATAGTAAGGGGTCTGAGATTTGCCCCTCAGGTAATGAGTCTAGGTAACGACTCATGGTTAGACCTCACGAGTCGTTACCTGAGTCAGGACAACTAGGCCCACAATTTCCTGCACATTTTAATTAAGGTTATTTTGGTCGTTTACTTACTCCACACTATTCCCACAACTTAAAAAACCATAAGGACCCTTATTATCTTCAGTTAATCAAATCAAAACACTATTTCTCCTCTTCAACTCTGACATGACCCGACCAGGGGCCTTGTCATAATGGGCGTCGCAAGTCTGACCGGGACAGGAGACCACCCGCGTTACCAAAAACCTCCAGCCGTCTGCCTTGAGTTGGCTGAATTTTGAGCATATAACAAGAAAGTGTAATAGCTCACATGAAGACTCTAGGATAGGACCACAACCATGACCAACCCAACCGAGTCCAACCACCCCATACGAACCGTCCAACCATACCAAACCTAACCAATACAGAAATAAGCGCCATAAACCAGGCCATAACCAAATAAGTTCCAAAATATGATATGATTAATTCCAAATTGAAATATAATGGAACAGTGAGAAATTATGTCCAATGATGTCAGCCTCAAAACCAATGCCAATATTAAGGTCAACATCGATACTGATACCGCTCATTCCAACCCATAGTAGTACCACAAAGTATCTAACCAAAAAAGTAAAAATGTTTGGTTGGTACATACCCGCAACCATATCCAAAACCAACATCCATAAATAAATCAGAATGTCTAAAAATATCCATAACATAAAATGGAGCCTTCCAAAAAGAAAGAAACTCACCACTTCAATCCAATAAAAGTCCTCGGTTCAATCACTATGTTGGAGTAGAATGGCCAGTTCCTGCATAGTGTGGGTATACAACCACCCAAAGAAGGGTTCGCGAGTGATCACTAGCATGAACTTAGGATAAGGATAAAATAATTCCATTTGTAAAACCTAGTAAAACCATCCATATCCACACAACCATACATATACATATATATATATATATATATAAAAATATAACCATGCTGGTAAAGGGAATGGGGTTTAGCATGCCATTAAAACCATTACCTGGGTTGTGTAACTTTGTCATTCTAAACCACCCACAGGCTATATGTGTTCAGCTTCCCCTGAAAAAAGTACCCTAGTGGATGAAGATACAGGACTAGGGAAGAGAACCTAGGATCACTAGTACATCCCCCAAATATAAAGTGTGACATCATGCACACGGTCACCAAGACCAAACCTCACATCGACAAATATGAGTTTCTAGTTTTGGTCCCCCCCTGGGACCTCCACCTTCCATGGCTTTACTACAGACCCCACCATTATTGGCCAATTAAAACCATTACCAAGAAACCAACCAATCCATTAACCATTTATTAACTAAGTCCATTAGTAGTGGTATCGTCATACTAACTATACTTACAAGTTTTGTCTATAGCCAACCATATATAAGTTTAAGGATTCCATGTACCCTTCCTGATTTCCAACTAACCAAAACCATAGACACCAACGCCTTTCCAATCCATTTTAAACCAATTAAACTATTTGTATCATTTAGGTTTCCATTACTAAGTTTAAACCATGCATCAGTTCTATTGAAAAACCAATATTATAGTTGAAACATTATTAAAGGAAATTTATCTAACACATTGGGGGCATAGTATTTCCAATACCAAAGTCCATTACCAAAGAACCATTCCCAGGCAACCAATTATCCAAAAACACCATTAATACATACAAAAGCATAATCAAAACATGGAAAAACCCTAACCAAGAATTTATAACCAAAAACCCCAAATCATATTTAAAAACCCAAAATCATACAACATTCAAATCATATAAACATTGTATAAAATCATGTCTTTAATTGGAACTAACAATAAAGGAAGAGAACATGCCTTAATTGTCAAAGTAGATAGAGAGAAAGCACCAACAAGTTCCCCAAATTAGTCCTCAAGTTGAAACCTTAGCTTTCTAGCCTAAAAGAGTTTGAGAGAATTATAGAGTGTTTAGGAAGAGTTTCTAAGTGTTAATGAATAGAAAATGGGGTAAATATCCTCCTAAGAGAGTTAGAATTCATGGAAACATATTAGGATAAGTAGAGAAATATCCAAAATAACCCCATATAAGTTGCATAAAAATTCCATCATAGGGGTACAATTGATCCTCACGAGTCATATGCTTTGATACGAGTAGTACCCGCCACTCGTATCCTAAGCCTTAACCCTTGGACCCAATATTATCCAATGTACAACTCATCCTACCCAAGTCATTTTGACAACATACGGTTTGTACCCTTCACCTATATCCCTGGCAAGATAGAATCACATAAGGTTTAAATACTGTCCACCATATAAGTCCTAGGTATAACTCATACCAATGCTTACGTCTCATTGTAAACCACTCGTAATAAGATCCAACTTATGTTACCAAGTATAAGGTTAAGTAAAGGAACTAAATGATCCGTATCTAACTATACGACTCGTACCACAAAGTTATACCCATTCCAGTAACCAAAATCTATCCCACCAACCAACAATAATTAGCATACGACTGGACCACACCATTTGTAACCCAACATATGGTGCGTACCCATGAGTCATATTGGGTTCAGAGACCAAAATTCTAAGAAATTTTCTAAGGGTCAAAACCTAGGGTGTTTTAGTCTCCCCCAGTAGGAACATTCATACCTGAATAATAGATAAGGTAGGGGTAACCACACGCATGAGTCATTTGCATTATCAAATATATTTCCAAGATTTACAAAGTTTGAAAACATAGAGGCAAGGATATTAATCTTTCCTTTAACAAACTCAAAAAATAAAGATGTGTTGAAGACATATGTTTTGCACAAATCCTAAGAGCAGAAAATAGATGCGGATAATAGGACTTCATGTCCTCTTCCGCTTCTTATTCTGCTTCTTCCACCTTATGGTTTCTATATAGAACCTTAACCAAAGTCACATCTTTGTTTTTCGACCGAAGAACCTTTCTATCCAAGATCTCAACCGGGACCTCTTCATAAGACAGAGAGCCTGAGATCCCCAATCTCTCCAAAGGAACAATCAAAGAAGGAACACCAAAACACTTTCTTAGTATGGAGACATGAAATAACGGATAAACCAAACTCAATATAGAAGGTAACTCTAACTCATAAGCAACATTTCCAACCCTTCACAAAACCATATAAGGACCAATATACCAGGGAATGAGATTTCCCTTTTTGCCAAACTGCACTACTCCCTTCATGATAGATACCTTGAGGAATACCTTATCCCCAACCTCAAACTTAAAGTCTCTACACCTAACATCCACATAGGACTTTTAGTGACTTTGGGCAATGCAATGCCCCAAATCTATACCCCAAATACTACACAATTCTTATGACCTTGAAGGACCACAAGCTAACCCATGACTGATATCTGTTGTGAGCACTGAAACATGATAGTATAATAAATGCAGAAAATAGGCTGACATGCCAAAAGGTTCAAAATTTGTAAGTATTGCTAAAGTGTATCAACTGAATTAACAATCTGTAAAACTAACACTGTCTGAAAGCTAGTCTGAAAAGCCTCTAACTGAAACTATCTGAAAGTGGAGTTGATGGGACAATTCCCCAATTAACTCCATCTACTAAAATACTGAGTCTACTAAAATAATGAAATAAGAAAATATCTTTGAATGATAAGGACTCACTGCTAATCTACTGCTGCTGGCTGAATCTGAGTCTATTTATATGCAGTTGGGAACTTAAGTGCCCGAACCTATAATATGAGATATCATAGAATAAAGAAAGAGTATGCGTCAATACGTGGAATATACTAGTATTCTAGATAAGGTAAGGCTGAATGCAAGGGTTCATATGCATGAACAATAACTGACTGTATAATATAAAGTAATTGAACAAAAGAGTACATGGATAACTGATACTACTTTAAAAACTAAGTATGCACTAATGTACATATATATAAATACTGTGACTAAGCTAGTCTGAAGCTAAGTCCTGAGTTCTAATACTGAGTAACTGATATCTGAAGTTACTGATAACTGAGTTATTGATACTGATTGATTGTATTTAACAGTCCTAATTCTATAGAACTAAACTAATTTCTAATTTAAAGATTGAGACTGAGACTATAGGAGGTAATTATCTAACCGACTTGCCCTAAATAAGATAACTGAGTTGGGACCCAACCTGTGACCCCAGTTAGAAGGGTATCAGTACCTTGCCACGCGTAAAGATATGAAAGAGTTATCCTCATCTAGTAGGTACTCTAATGAGAATGGTGGAACCCTCATCTATCAGGTTAAAACACCTAATCAACCCTCAACTAGCAGGTTTGATTTCTCAACCTACTCTGGCTATGTATTTTTGGAAAGCAAGGATTACTTTTAGAGATCATACCCTTTACTGACAAGTGAGCCCCCATCCTTGGGTTCACTCGGTGCTGAATCTTACTCCCAACTGAAAGACACTATACTGAGTAAACTAAACTAGGTTGGACTGATACTGAGCTTGCTGAGTTTTCCTGAGTTTGGTAACTGACGCAGTTCTACAAAGTTCTGTAATTGATTGAGAGTACTACTGATTGTGACATGATTGAGATTCTGTATATGACACTGGCTCTAGGCACACAGCTAAATTGTCGGGTATTAAATACCCCCAAGACTCGATAGCATGAAAAATTAAAGCATAATATACTCTTGACAGTCATAACAATGTATACTTTTCCATAGTTCATTCATAGAGGCATTTGATCAAAGACTTGTAATGCATCTACTTATACATGAATGGGGAATACATGCTATCATGTTATAATGACACTATTTCATTGATATAGAAATTTTATCAAACGCATGGGGAGCATGCTTAGGTTATACAATAATTAAAACATATAGTTATCATGGCTACATCAAAAAACTTGCAAATTGAAGGCATTGTCATGAAAATCATGTAATTCAACACATACAATGATTTATTTAATCAAAGCATATAATTTAATCATGGACTAAATTCCAATAATAACATAGACATGAATTCAATTTAATTTAAGCATGGAAGATCATAATTCAACAATCTTGTATTTTGAAAATGGATTCGCGGACTCTATGGGTGAAAGGAACCCTTAGATGAACACCTAACATACCTTGGATTCTTAATTGTTGAAGGTTCTTGGAGAGACTCTTGATTTTTTCTCTTGTTTCTTGAAGCTAGCGTTTAGCCCCTTTTGAGAGAGAATGACTTAGTCTTTGAATAAAGTGAATAAATAATGAGATAATGGATTATTTTGGGGTAAATTTTATGTTTAGACTGATTAGGTCCTGGAAAAATACCCATTTACCCCTGAGAATGAATTAAAAATCCATACTGAAAAATCCAATTTTGGGCCGTGGCGTGATGTGGTAGAATCGGGTTGCAATACTGGATAGGAATTAGAAGCTCAGCGCGACGTGGTACAATCGCGTTGGCTCACTGGAAATTGACAAATATTAAAATGAGCTTTGGCACGATGCACCAGTATTGCGTTACCTTACTGGAAATTGACAAATGCCATTTTGGATTACTCCATGATGCGCTACTACCCTTAATGACGGTGTTTAATGACTGAAACTTAAAATAACCATAACTTTTAACCCAGTTATCGGATTTAGGTAAATTTTATATCATTTGAAAGCTAATTCAATTTCCTATGCAATGGCAGGCTCTAATCTAAAAAATAATGAGCGTATCAAAAATTTTATATTGGTTAACTCATAAACTTAGAGTTAAGTTAAGCTTGAGAAATACAGGGTATTACAATATCTCCCCCTTGGGAACATTCATCCCCGAATGAGACTGACTAAGCTGAGACACTGATAAACTGAGTTTACACACTAAACATGTATATCTGATGCATGACTACATGAGTGAACTACTGACAAACTGAGCTCTAATACTAAACATGCATATCTGATGCATGGAATTTATGACTGAAGCTACTGACAAGATGGGTTTTCATACTGAACATGCATATCTATTGCATGAGTACATGACTGAACTAATTTATGAATGTATGACTAAGTATCCAATGGTAATGCATACCAAGTTATGATTATAGCTGAACATGAAACTAAGTAAAGCTAAGGAAGACTGTTACCTTAAGTTGGATCTGAGGTTACAGAGAATAGGTAAGGATACTTGGTCAGCATATCTACTTCTGCTTCCCAAGTAACTCCCTCAACGAACTGACTCTACCAAAGAACTTTGACTAAGGGAACTTCTTTGTTCCTCAGTCTACGAGTCTAATGATCGAGGATCTGGACTGGAACCTCTTTAAAAGAGAGATCATTCAGAATATATACATCTTCTAAGGGAACTATGACTACTAGGTCACCAATGTATTTTTTTAGCAAGAAGACATGGAATACTAGATTTACTAAGGCTAGATCAGAAGGCAACTTAAGCTCATAAGCTACCTTTCCGAAATGGCTGGGAATTTTATAAGGGCTAACATATCGGGGACTGAGCTTTCCCTTCTTGCCAAACCTCTTTACCCCCTTCATGGGAGAGATTTTAAAGAACATAAAATCATTAATCTCAAACTCGAGATCCTTTCTCCATATATCTGCATATGATTTTTGTCGGCTCGGGGTAGCCCTAAGTAATTCTCTAATTAATTGAACCTTCACTAAGGAATCGAACACTAGGTCGGGCCCTACTACTGTGGCATTACCTACCTCAAACCAACCAACCAGAGATCTACATCTTCTACCATAAAGAGCTTCAAACAGAGCCATCTAAATACTGGAATAATGGTTGTTATTGTATGCGAACTCGATCAAAGGTAAGTGGTCATCCCAACTACCTTTAAAATTGACAATGCATGCTCTCAGCATATCTTCTAGAGTCTGAATAGTCCTCTCTGCTTAACCATCAGTTTGAGGGTGGAAGGCTGTACTGAGGTAAACTTAGGTACCAAGACCCTTTTGGAATGCTTTCCAGAAATAAAAGGTAAACTGGGTACCTCTATCTGAGATAATGGATATTGGAACTCCATTTAACTTGAACAACTCTCTGATATAGAGTTTGGAATAGTCCTTGGCTAAATAGAAGGTATGAAATGGTCAAAAATGAGCTAATTTGGTCATCTTGTCGATAATAACCCATATGGAATCATGCTGATGATGAGTACGAGGCAAACCCATCACAAAGTCTATGTTTACTTCTTCATATTTCTATGTGGGGATACTAAACTCCTGCATGGACCCACTAGGTTTTTGGTGCTCAATCTTAACTTGTTGGTATGTAGAGAACTTAGCTACAAACTCTGCAATATCCCTCTTCATCCCACTCCACTAATAGGTCACCCGCAGATTGTGGTACATCTTAGTGGCCCCTATATGAATAGAGTAACGTGTACCATGCGTTTCTGTAAGAATTCATTGCCTCAAGTCATCTACACCTGGCACACATAAATGACCCTAGTAATGCAACATACTATCTCCTTCTTAGGAGAAAATCTCTACTTTCTACTCTCTAACTGACTCTCTTTACTTAACAAAACTGGGATCTCTATCCTACTTTTCCTTTACCTCAGAAACTAGAGAGGATTCAAAACTGTTCTGAACCCACACATTACCTTCTGCTAAATCAACTAAGCGAACACCTAGTCGAGTAAGCTAATGAACTTCCTGAACTAACTTCTTTTTACTTTCCTCAACATGAGCAACACTACCCATCAACTGTCTACAGAGAGCATAAGCTACTACATTGGCTTTGGTCAGATGATAAAGAATACGCATACCATAATCTTTCAATAATTCTAACCACCTTCTCTGACACAAATTCAAATCTTTATGAGAAAAGACATACGACAAGCTTTTGTAATCTGTGAACACATCTACATGCACCCCATATAAATAGTATCTCCAAATTTTTTAGGCAAACACTACATCCGCTAAATCGAGATCATGAGTCGAATAATTCTTTTTATGGAGATTAAGTTATCTAGAGGCATAGGCTATGACCTTACCTCTCTGCATAAGGACATAACCCAAACCTACTCAAGATGCATCACAGTACACAATAAACCCGTCTAAACCATCTGGAATATTCAAAATTGAGGCTAGGGTGAGTAGAGTCTTCAACTCCTGAAAACACTTCTCGTAAGAATCTAACCACTGAAACTATACTTTTTTCTGAGTCAATCTAGACATGGGGATGCAATAAATAAAAACCTATCAACAAATCTATGATAATAGCCAGCTAAACCAAAGAAACTCTTGATATCTGATAGAGAGGTAGGTCTAGGCCAATTTCTCACTGCTTTGGAATTTTGAGGATTAACTCTAATGGCATCACCAAAAATAATATGACCAAACAATCCTACTAACCTTAGCCAAAATTTGCACTTACTGAATTTGGTGAACAACTGATGAGTTCTAAGTGTCTTAAGTATTTTGAGGTGATCTGCGTAATCATTCTTGCTACGGGAATAGACAAGAATGTCATCGATGAAGACTATAATGAACATGTACAAGTACTATTTGAACACGTGATTCATTAAGTCCATGAAAGTTGTTGGGGAATTAGTAAGACCAAAGGACATGACTAAAAACTCGAATGACCATATAGGATTCTGTAAGCTATTTTCAGAATGTCATATTCTCTGACTCTGAGCTGATGATAGCCTGATCTAAGGTCTATCTTAGAAAAGTAACTAGCGCCCTGAATTTGGTCAAACAAGTCATCGATTCAGGGAAGTGGATATTTATTCTTGATTGTGACTTTGTTTAACTGATGGTAGTTAATTCACATTCTAAGAGAACCTTCTTTTTTATGAATAAAAAAAACTGGTGTGCCCTACGGGGAGATACTGGGTCTAATGAATCCCTTATCTAGAAGATCTTTCAACTATTCTTTAAACTCTCTAAGTTCTGCTGGAGCTATTCTCTATAACAGAATAGATATGGGTTGAGTATTTGTAAGAAGGTCTATTTTGAAGCAATTTCCTTAAAAGGAGGAACTCCAGAAAGATCTTTGGGAAACATATCTGAGAATTCATTTACTACTAGAACTGAATCAAGAGTTGGAGTTTCTGAGTTAGAGTCTTTGACTCACACAAGATGATAGGCACATCCCTTGGATATCATTTTTCTTGGTATAAGGTATGAAATCAATTGACCCTTAAGCACTGTGGTACTACCCCTCCATTTAAGGACTGGTTCATTTGGAAACTGAAAATGAATAATTTTGTTTCTGTAATCAACTGAAGCATAGCATGAATGGAACCAATCTATGTCAAGAATGACATCAAAATCTATCATCTCTAGCTCTACAAGATCTGTTGAACTAAATTTTTGAGATATCATAACCGGACAGTTCTTGTATACCCATCGGTCTATGATAGATTTACCTACTGAGGTAGAAACTGAGAAAGGCTCTGCAAGGATTTTTAGACTAACTGCAAAGTTAATGGCTATATAAGGAGTTACGAAATATAAATAAGCTCCTAGATCTAGCAAGGCATAAATATGTAAATGGCAGAGCTATAATGTACCAGTGACCACATCAAGAGAATTTTCCTAATCTTGTATGGACTAAAGTGCATAACGTTTGTTTGGGCGTTGCCCACTGGTGGTACTGAAAGTAGAACCCTGCTGATTCGAGCGACTTGACTGATCTAAAGAATGAGTATACTGACCCTGAGAACCTGGCTGAGGACAATCTCAGACTCTGTGGCCTAGCTTGCCACACCAAAAACAAACATCACTGTCAGCTCTGCAGATACCCTTGTAGTTTCTGCCACATGTCTGACAAAAAGGATTTGTTCGAGCACTGCTGACACTACCCTAAGATTTAGAGCCTGGCTCCTATCACTGTTATAATTTCTGAACTTAGGTACTAGAGTACTAGCTAAGGACGGAGTTGGAACTAAAGATTGTGGATAAAACTAGGAATGGTTACCGCTCTCTGACTTAGGCTGATTGAAATTAAAGATATATGTTCTAGCTTTCTTTTTCTGCCCCTCTCTCTCTCTAATATTAGCCTCTTCTATCGACTGAGCATGGACCAAGATCCTGGATATGTCTATCTCCTTAATCAGCATCATTGTTCTATACTTCTTAACCACACTATCTGACACCCCAAATGCAAACTTGCTCATTCTGGACCTATTGTCTGCTATTACATGAGGAGCATACCTGGCTAACTGAGTAAATTTGAGGGAATACTCTTTCACGCTCATACTACCTTGCCTGAGATTTATGAACTCTAACAACTTGGCTTCTCTCAGCTCTAAGAGAAAGAATCTCTCTAGGAAAGCAGTAGCAAAATCTTCCCACTCTATGGGCTTTGCATTTGTTCCCCTGTCTACCTTCTACTGCTTAAACCATATATGAGCTACATCTTATAGCTGATAGTTATCTAACTTAGCACTCTCATTGGAAGTGACTCTCATAATGTTTGTAACTTTCTAAACCTAATCGAGGAACTCCTATGGATTCTCTTCTAGCTTAGATCCTAAGAATAGGGAGAATTCATTCGGGTAAAGTCCCGAATCCTTGCTATAGTAGTATTGGCCACTGGATTAGCCAAAACAGCAACTGGCCGTTCATTTGGAGCTGCAACAGAGTTGGCTAAAGTAGTGAATACAGCTCTAAATTTTGCATGGGAGACATGCTCATCCAGGGGATCTTCCTAAACTGGCTGAGGTGCTGACTGATTTTTGGTTCTCCTTTCGTTAGTCCTTTTGGGAGGCATTTACTAGAAACGAAAAGGAGGAAATGTATTAGACTGAAAGTTTAAATTGAGATCATGCTCACTCATTTGACACGAATACTGAAAAAAAGAAAACTATTGACACGAATACTGAAAAAAAGAAAACTATTTCTTAAAACATCTCATAGCCTCCTGTCCATAAGTGTGGCGCGCTACACACCTATTGACAAGACTCTACTAGATTTGGCGTTCAAACTTCCTACGTCACTGTTGAACCCTAGGCTCTGATACAAAGTTTGTAATGCCCCGTGTCTACACCTTGGACTTTAAACGGTGCTTATAACTATGAAGGACCACAATCTAGCCCATGACTGATATCTGTTGTGAGCACTAAAACATGATACTATAACAAATACAAAAAATAGGTTGACATGCCATAAGGTTCAAAATCTGTAAGTACTGCTAAAGTGTATCAACTGAAATAACAATCTATAAAATTGAACACTATTTAAAACCTAGTCTGAAAAGCCTCTAACTGATACATCTAAAAGTGGAGTTGATGGGGCAATCCCCTAACTAAATCCATCTACTGAATACTGAATCTACTTAAATAATAAAATAAGAGAATATCCTCGAATGATGAGGACTCACTGCTAATCTACTGCTGATGGTTGAATCTGAGTTTATCTATGCGCGGTTGGGAACTTGAGCATCCGAACCGATAATATAAGACATCATAGCACAAAGAAAGAGTATGCATCAGTACGTAGAAATATTGGTATGCTAGATGAGGTAAGACAGAATTCAAGGGTTCATATGCATGAACAATAACTGACTGTATGATATGAAGTAACTGAACATAAGAGTACATGGATAACTGATCCTGTTGTAAAAACTTAGTATGCACTAATGTATACATAAATAAATATTGTGACTAAGATTGTCTAAAGTTAAGTCCTGAGTTCTAATACTTAGTAACTGATAGCTGAAGTTACTAATAACTGAGTTACGGATACTGATTGATTGTATCTGACAGTCCTGATTCTGTAGAACTGAACTGAGTTCTAATCTAAAGACTGAGACTGAGACTGAGACTATGGAAGGTAATCATCTAACTGACATGCCCTGATTAAGATAATTGAGTTGAGGTCCAACCTGTAACCCCAGTTAGAAGGGAATCAATACCGTGCCATGGGTAAAGACACCGAAGAGTTATCCTCATCTGGTACGTACTCTAATGAGAATGGTGGAATCCTCATCTATGAGGTTAAAACACCTCATCAACCCTCAACTGGCAAGTTTGATGTCTCAACCTACACTAGCTATGTAGTTTTGGAATACAAGGATTGCTTCTAGATATCACACCCTCTACTGGAAGGTGAGCCCCCATCCTTGGATTCACTCGTTGTTGAATCCTACTCCCAACTGAAAGACACTGAACTGAGTATACTGAACTGGACTGGACTGATATTGAGCTTACTTAGTTTTCCTAAGTTTGGTATCTGACTGATTTCTATAACTGACTGAGTATACTACTGGTCGTGACATGACTGAGATTCTGTATCTGACACTGGCTCTAGCTACACATCTAAATTGTCGGGTATTAAATACCCCTAGGACTCGATAGCATGAAAATTTAAAGCATAATATACTCTTGAAAGTTATAACAATGTATACTTGTCCATATTTCACTCGTAGTGGCATTTAATCAAACATTTGTAATGCATCTACTTATACATGAATGGGGAATACATGTTATCATGTTATAATGGCACTATTTCATTCATATAGGAATTTTATCAAACACATGGGGAGCATGCTTAGGTTATAAATAATCAAAATATATAGTTATCATGGCTACATCAATCAACTTGCAAATTGAAGGCTTTATGATGAAGATCATGTAATTTAACACATACAATGATTTATTTAATAAAAGCATGTAATTTAATCATGAACTAAAACCCAATTATTACAGGAGAATGAATTCAATTTAATTCAAGCATGGAAGATCATAATTCAATAATCTTGTATTTTGAAAACGGATTTGTGGACTCTATGGGTGAAAGGAACCCATAGATGAACATTTAACATACCTTGGATTGTTAATTCTTGAAGGTTCTTGGAGAGAATCTTGAATTTTACTCTTGTTTCTTAAAGCTAAGGTTTAGCCCCTTTTGAGAGAGAATGACTTAATCTTTGAATAAAGTGAATAAATGATTAGATAATGGGTTATTTAGGGGTAAATTTTGTGTTTAGTCTGATTAGGACCGTGGAAAAATACCCATTTATCCCTAAAAATGACTTAAAAATTCATACAGAAAAACCCGATTTTAGACCCTGGTGTGACACGCTGCTATCGCACCAAGCCACTGGAAAATGACAACTAGGAATGTGGCTAGTGGTGCAATGCAGTGGAATCACGTTGCAATACTGGATGGGACCTGGAAGCTCGGCGCGATGTGGTACAATCGCGTTGGCTCACTGGAAATTGACAAATGCAAAAATGAGCTTTGGAATGACATGCCGGTAGCGCGGTACCTCACTAGAAACTGACAATTGCCATTTTGGCTTACTCCATGATGCGTTACTAGCTTGAATGATGGTGTTTAATGACTGAAACTTAAAATTGCCATAACTACTTACCCTGTTATCAGATATAGGCAAATTTTATATCGTTGGAAAGCTAATTCAATTTCCTATGCAATGGCCAGCTCTAAACTAAAAAATTATGAGCGTTTCAAAAATTTTATATTAGATAACTCATGAACTGAGAGTAAAGTTAAGCTTGAGAAATACAGGGTATTACAAGCAGCCTTAAGCCTATCTCGAATCACCTTCACCTTCTCCATAGCCTGGTTAACCAAGTCGAGACCAACCAATAGGAGATCTACACCTTCTACCATCCAAAGCCTCAAAAAGGGACATGCTAATACTAGAATGATAGCTATTATGGTAAGCAAACTCCGCTAAAGGTAGATACTCAACCTACCTATCACCATAATCAACCACACATGACTGAAGTATATCCTCCAATGTCTAAATAGTTCTTTCTCTTTCCCATATGTCTAAGGATGAAAAATGGTACTCAGATTCACCTTAGTACCCAATCCTTTCTGAAAAGACTGACTGAAATGGGATGAGAACTGTATAATATGATCATAGATAATCGAAATAGGTACTCTATGTAGCTTCATAATCATGTGAAGATATAGCTTTGCATAATCCTCCACCGAAAAGGTAGTCCTCACTGGCAAGAAGTGATAAGATTTTTTTATTCTATCCACGATGACCCAAATCAAATCATATTGATTCTAAGACCGAGGAAGACCAGTAACAAAATCCATATTGATTACTGATCATTTTCATTCGGGAAAAACAGTCTCTTGATACAACCTACCAGGTCTCATGTGCTCAACTTTAGCTTGTTGACACATCAAGCACTTGGCCACAAAATCAGCCACGCCCCTTTTTTATACCATTCCACCAATACATCTCCTTGAGATAATGATACATCTTTATCAAGCCAAGATGTACAATGTAGTGCAATTCATGCACCTCAAACAAGGTGCTTTATCACAACCCATCGACATCAGGAACTCACAACCTTCTTTGGTACCTTAAAGTACCGTCACCACTAATCTCAAACACCATTACCTTCTGCATACCCACATTACTCTTGATTTTCATAAAAATAGGATCTAGCACTTGCTGCTCCTTAATATCTGCACCAAGAGAAGACCGAACCACTTCTTATACCATCACCTTACCATCCTCACAACCCAAAGAACGAACTCCAAGATTAGCCAAGCGATGAATATCTTTTACTAATTCCTGCTTTCCTTCGTCCACATGAACCAAACTCCCCATGGATAACCTGCTAAGAGCACCAGTAACTATGTTAGCCTTACCTGGGTAATAGTGAAGACTCATGTCATAGTTTTTAAGAAGATCCAACCATCTCTTTTGCCAGAGACTTAGCTCCTTCTGAGTGAATAATACTGTAGATTCTTATAATCATAAAAGATATCTACATGTACTCCAAATAGATAATGCCGCCGGATTTTCAAAGAAAAAACCACCAACAACAACTCTAAATCATGAGTAGGATAATTCCTCTTATGTACCTTCAAATACCTGGAAGCATAGGTAATCACGTTCCCATGTTGCATCAAAACACAACCAAGTCCCACCCTAGATAAATCATAACAAACCATACACCCTTTACTACCCTCAGTTAATCTCACGACCTGAACCAAAGTTAGCTTATCTTTCAACTTCTCGAAACTCCCTTCATAAGTATCCAACCAAGAAAACTTCACCTTTTCTGGGTCAATTTATTCAAAGGAGAAGCTGTCGTCGAGAAGCTCTCCATAAACCGCTGATAATACCCAGTTAAAACCAAAAAGCTCTGAATGTTGGTTGGAATCATAGGTCTAGGCCATATTTTAACCACTTCCACCTTTTATAGATCCACCATGATCCCCTCTCTAGGAATAATATGACCAAGAAAAGTCAGAGCGTTCAATCAAAACTCACACTTAGAGAACTTGGAATACAGTTGTTGCTTCTTTAAGGTATGCAAAACCAAACGGAGGAGATTAGCATGATCCACCTCACTTTCGGAATAGACAAGAATATGGTTATTAACACAATGACAGAAAGATCAAAGAATTGCCCAAAAACCCTATTCATCAAGTCCATAAATGCCATCAGGGCATTAGTCAATCCAAACAACATCACCAAAAATTCAAAGTGCCTATACCGAGTAGGAAAAGCAATCTTAGGGATACCCACCTCCCCAATCTTAAGCTGATGATACCCAAACCGAAGATCTCTCTTGGAAAAAACTTGGCACCTTGTAACTAATCAACCAATTCATCTATCCTTGGAAGGGGATACTTGTTCTTAAATGTTATCTTATTCAATTGCCGATAATGAATACACATCCAAAGAGAACCATCCTTCTTGCGCATGAACAACATCGGTTCTCCCCACGAGGATACACTAGGACGAATAAACCCCTTATCTAGAAGATCCTTAAGTTGCTCCTTCACTTTTCTCAACTCAGCTGGAGCCATTTTATAAGGAGGAATAGATATTGGATGAGTGTCCAGAACCAAATCAATACAAAACTCTATTTCCCTATCTGGAGGAATACCAAGAAGATCATCTAGAAAGACATCAGCAAAGTTATTTACCACCGGGACTAACTGTGAAAAAGGACCATCCAAGTTAGAATCTTTAGCCTAAACCAAGTGATAAATACAAACTTTAGAGATTAAACACTGAGATTTAAGATAGGAAATAAACCTCCCCCTAGGAGCTAGGAAACCACCCTCCCACTCTACAACCGATTCACCAAGAAAGCTAAAGACAACCTTACGGGTCCGACAATTCAAGGATGCGTAACAAGAGTGTATCAAATCCATTTCGAGAATAATATCAAAATCCACCATATTAAGTTCAAACAAATCCACCAAAGTCTAACTACCACCAACAGATACCACACACCCTTTATAGACTCTCTTAGCAATAACGAAGTCACCTACCAAGGAAAAAATAGAAAAAAAATCCAAAACAACCTCAGGAATAAAACCAATACATACTACCATAAATGCGGTCACATAAAAAAATGTGTACCCTGAATCAAGAAGACAATACACATCATGAAAAAAGAGTTGTAATGTACCAGTAACGACATTAGGTGATGCCTCAGATTCCTATTGGGACACTAAAGAATACAAATTGTTCTGGACAACACTAGAACTAGGAATAGTAACAGAAGTAGACACATCACCATCAGGTGTAGGAGCATAAGATGAAGCCGCTGGTATCTTATTTACTCCTATATCAACCTTATTAATCAAACAATCACTGAGTTAGGGATTTTCTATCCATACTTGAAGAATTTTTCCCTTCCTTTATCGCAATAACCCCGATGAGGACAACCATAGAACCAGCAAAAAGGGCATGAAGAAATCAACTAAACCATACTCGTATGAGATTAGGCAGCCTATGCCTGAAAATTGTCACCACCCTGGTGACACCTGTCACTAGAATGCTTTGGGTAAGGAGCACTAGAAGTAGAGAAGAATCTAGAAGTCCCCCACTTATTTTTTTGCCATTTTCTGCCATCCCAACCACCCTGAGACTGAGCACCTTCCTAATGAAAAAAACTTCTCCTCTTACCCTTTCTATCTCCGAACTCTGCCTATTTCCTCTTCTCATCCTCTATTTGTTGTATATGAACAGTCAACCTAGAAATATCTATATCTTTAATCAGCAAGGCAGTATTACTTTCCAAGATAAAATCCTAATTTAATCCAGAAGTGAACTTTCTCATCCTCGCTCTCATGTTAGCCACCAAATTAGGAGCATACCTTGACATATAATGAAACTTCAAGGAATATTCCTTGATAGACATTCTTCCTTGCTTAAGATTCATAAACTCTACCATCTTTGATTCCCTCAAGTCTTAAGGAAATAAACAATCCAGAAAAGCTCTAGAAAAAGCATCCCCTAAGGATGACTCATCCATATCTCCTCTATCTCTATCTGACTCTTCGTACTATTTATATACAATATCTTTAAGCTGATAAGCTGTAAAGTTTACACTTTCCATATTAATATCTTGCATCACCCTGAATATTTTCTCTATTTTATCCAAGAAACACTAAGGATCCTCCTCCACCTTCACACCAATAAAAGTAGAATGATTTAATTTCATAAACTAGAAAACCCTTGTGGCCTCAATAGATAACCCACCAGATGTATACCACTTAACTTGAGCAGCAACCAATTAAGCAATAGTATGAATAGGACTAACAAAATTTTGCAATGGTCACCTCACCCTAATAAGGACTAGTAGTACCTGGAGGAACTCTAGAACTATTGAGGATAGGATCCTAAGATCAAAGACAAACTCCAGACATAGGACGTA
Source organism: Capsicum annuum (assembly GCF_002878395.1). Lineage (NCBI taxonomy): Eukaryota > Viridiplantae > Streptophyta > Magnoliopsida > Solanales > Solanaceae > Capsicum > Capsicum annuum. The sequence continues at coordinate 69,856,968 of NC_061122.1, read as the reverse complement.
CCCCGTCAACATTGTCCCTAAATGGGACTGAAGAGTTTCCTTGTGTTTTAGATCATCGAGGCATGATCTAAAAAGTGAACAACCAAGGATTAGAGAAAAATTATATTACTTAGACTCCAAGCTTTAAAATAGAATATGAAGAAAGTGAAACATTCCTAAATGCCTTATAGCCTCTCTCTTATTAGTGTAGCGCACTACACAACCCTAAAAGAGACTCTACTTGACATGGATTTGTGGAATCTCAATTTACCATTAACCTAAAGCTCTGATACCAACTTGACATGACTTAATTGAGGGCCTTGTCATAATAGTCATCCCAAGCCTGACAAAGACCGGAGACCACCCCTATTACCCAACCCAACCTCCAGTCGCCTACCTTGAGTTAGTTGATTTTAAGCATATTACAAAATAGTGTAATATCTCACATGAAGACTTTAAGATAGGATCACAACCGTGACCAACCCAGTCGAGTCCAACCATCCCATACCAACCGTCCAACCATACTAAACCAAACCAATATCGAAACAAGGGACATAAACCATGCCATAACAAAATAAGTGTCAAACATAATATGAATAATCCCAAAATGAAATATGATGGAATTATGAGAAATTATGTCCAATGATGTCAGCCTTAATACCAATGCAAATATTAGGGCTAACACCAATACCGATCTCGGCCATTCCAAACCCATAGTAATACCATAAAGCCTTTAACCAAAAGAGTAAGAATGTTCGGCTAGTACATGACCCTAGATATAGCCAAACCAACATCTATAAATATATTAGAATGTCTAAAAACATCTATAACATAAAATGGAGCCTTCCGAAAAGATGCACGCTCACCACTTTAATCCAACAATTGTCCTCAAGTTAATCACTATGTAGGGGGAGTAAAACAATTGGTTCTTCCATAGCATGGGTATACAGCTGCCCAAAGATGGGTTAGAGAGTGATCGTTAGCATGAACTCAAGATAAGGATAAAATAATACCATTTATAAAAGGGAAAAGTCATAGTTTCCATCTCATACTATATACAAAAAGTCACTTACACACTTAAACTAATCAAGTGACCCATTACACCCTTATTCTTATTTTTAGTGGAACTAACACCTTCCTGTAAACTTCAATATCAATCATAAATTAAGCGGTGCAACACACTCATTCCATGTCACTTTCTAGATCACTTTCCAAGCCAAAAACAATTTTAAACATTATTTTTAAAAAAAAAAATTCAAGTCCATCTTCCTTATCCCCTTCATATCTCCCGTCACATCTCCAAAAAAAAACTTTATCAACAAAAAAATACATCAATAGAGCATCAAACAAACTATGATTCAAAGAGTTCTCAATAAGAATGGGTCATGAGATAAATAACGGCAAAAATAAAAGTGAAGGCCACCAAAATTTTATTTTGATGAAAGTTAAAACTTTTCAATTGATACTTTTAGATCTTGGGATGAAATTATAAGGAGAAAGATTTGAGTAAGGTGGTTTTCTATGTGCTTTAAAGGTCGAAGAAATTTTGTTAGAACCGTAAACTATCTAATAGAATTTTTCAGAAAAACTCCAATGAACTTTTCACTCTTTTTCAATGATTGTTAAGATCCATATTTTCTAATCTTTTCTATTGATCCACTTCCCATTTTATGTAAATTAATTGAATTCTATAAGAAAAAAAGAAAGATGATTTGATGAAAGTTTTGGGGGTTGGTCGAGGTGGATATTTTGGTGGCCATTAATGGCACCAAGTGCGGTGAAAATGGTGAAATAAGAAGACAAAAACTTAAATTTAACATTTTTAAAGAGGAGAAAAAGAAGAAGAAGAAGAAGAAGAAGAAGAAGAAGAAGAAGAAGAAGGTGAAAAAGTTAAAGAAAAGAGGCCCACAAAGATTGGTCAGTTAATGATAATTAACTTCATAACATCCACTAGAAAATTGACATGTGTATAATTAAATTTATTTTTAACATTTTTAATTATATTTTTTCTGCATTATACCTGTACAAGAACTCAAAATATTTGGATTGCATGCACATGCCATGTAGACAAAAGGGGGGTGTTAGTTCCACTAAAAATTAGAATAAGGGTGTAATAGGTTGTCTGATTAGTATAATAGGTTGTCTGATTAGTTTAAGCATGTAAGTGACTTTTCATGCATAGTTTGAGGTGAAAACGATGATTTTTCCCTTAATAAGACCAAGTAAAACCATCCATATGAACACAACCATACATATATATATATAACCATGCTGGGAAAGAGAATCGGGATTAGTAGGACATTAAAACCTTTACTTGGGTTGTGTAGCTTTGTCATCTTAAACCACCCACGAGCTATATAGGATTATCTTTCCCTGTTGAAAAGGCCCCAGTGCATGAAGACGCACGACCAAGGAAGAAAACCTGAGATGACTAGTAAATCCCCCAAATATAAAGTATGACATCATACACACGGTCATCAAGACAAAACCTCACATCGGTAAATATGAGTCTCTAGTTTTGGTCCCCTCAGGACCTCGACCTACCATGGCTTTTCCACCCCACCATTATTGCCCAATTAAAACCATTACCAAGAAACCAACCAATCTATTAACCATTTATTAACCAAGGTCGATAGTAGTGGTATCGTCATATCGACTATACTTGCAAGTTTTGTCTATAGCCAACCATATATAGGTTTAAGGGATTCTATATACCCTTTATGAATTCCATCAAACCAAAACCATGGCCACCTAGGCCTTTATAATCCATTTAAAACCATTTGAACCATTCGTATCATTTAGGGTTCCACTACCAAGTCTAAACCATGCATAAGTACCGTAGAAAAACCAATATTATAGTGAAAACATTGTTAAAGGCATTTTATCAAACACATTAGGGGCATAATATAATTCTAAAACCAAAGTCCATTACCAAAGAACCATTCCCATGAAACCAATTATCCAAAACCATCATTAATGCATACAAAAGAATAATTAAAACATAGGAAAACCATAACTAAGCATTTATAACCAAAACCCCCAAATCATCATCCAATAATAGAACAATTTCTGAAAGATAACAAAATACGACTTATTAGTCAACTCCCAACATCTATACTAGTCTGACAAGCCTCTAAGAAAATCAATAAAACCAGCAAGCCATTGAGACATGCCCCAACTGACTCATACTCAGTTATCAAATGTAAACAATTTCGTGAAACCAACATCAGACATCATGTCCTCGGAATATGAGGACTCACCACAACAGAGGATGTAGAACAGCGTGCCCGAAGAATCACTGTCGAACCTGGAACTGAGCACCTGAACCTACATTCCAAGAAAATGCAGCCCACATCCGAAGATGTGGGTCAGTACCATGGAAAGGGACCGAGTATATGGGGGTTTATGCAGTTGTATAAACATCATCATCATAAATATTTATAAGAAATATGCAGGATGTATGAAAGACTCATATAGCCCAAAGAAAATCATCATAATCATGAAAAGATGAAATAAGTACAATAACACATGTGAGTCATCATATAATTTAACAATCACTTTCAGTTCATCAAAAATATCAATTCTCATAATGTAAATATCATTTAAATCTTTCAAAAAAATAACTTTCACAATTCCACTTTCAAATTACTTCACCATTCACCATAGACACAAGGAAACACACACACACTGGGACATCTTATAACCAACATAAACAATGTGAGCTACATGGAGTCCAACGTATAATCCACGTTGTGGAGATTCGTCCTATCCTTGCCATCAGAGTAGGACTATTGATATCAAATCCACATAAACTAGTGATCACTATATAAATCAGCCTCAGGCTGACTCCTACGGGGGCACGTAGTTCTAGGGAAGTAAGATCGCTTTATACCTCCCACTCGGTGCTAAAGATTTCTCCCAAACTTATCTCAGATCATTTCAAAGACAATCCACAACAAAACAATTTCAGTAATATATAAATATACATCGGGAGCCATCATGCTTCCCATTTATCAAAATCAACCACGTTGTGGATTTCCTTCACACTCAAGTTCCAAACAACTCCATTAAGACCAAAAGGTCAAATCATTCAAAATATCTCAAATATTCAACATCAACGTGCTTATAACACACACTTTCTCAAAAAAAAACACAATTTCCAATGGGGATTCACGACCCAAATATCAAAATCATGATAAATATCGTTCAAGATTCATGCTTTATATCTCCACACATGTAAATTCATCTTTCAAAATCATAAACATCAAGATTTCATAATAATCATCATAAGATATGGGTTCATGCTTCAAATTCATAAAAATCAAATAAAAATCATGCCTTTGTAAGGAAAATTACTTTTGGGCACAAGAACGAAAGAGAGTTCTTGTTGAAAAACTCCACATACCTTGAATGATGAACTTTAGATCGATACTCATTTTTGACATGTTAATCATGCCTTTGAAAGATGGTTCTTGGAGTTCTTGAACTAGAAACTTGGAATCTTGAATAAATTTGCAGAATTAATGGTGAACTTTGGAGGTTCTTGAAGTTGGATGTAGGAGCTTAGGGTTTCTTTTTGAGGGAATTTGATCAAATATAACATATAATGCTTCTAATAGGCTTTAATATAGGGTTTGGACTGATTTTGTGTGAGGAGGAATGACCAAAATGCCCCTAAAAATCAAATAATTCTCGAACCTATCCTTTGGTAGACTGTTTTGATAGTCTGGAGTAGATCAACCATAACATTTTACTCTGATATTCAAATTGGATGAAACCAATTTCATTAAAAAGAGGACCCTTATATCTTTCCGTTGATATACATAATCTCACCCAGATCATTGTGTACGAGGAGTTATGATCGCTTGAAGTTGACCAAAAATTTCACTTTTGATAAGCTGAAGTAGATTGACCATAACTTTTTGCTCTGATAGAAAAATTGGATGAAACTAATTTCATTGGAAAGAGAACTCACAGAGCTTTCCGTTGATATATAGTGGATCACCCAGATCATTATGTACAAGGAGTTATGATTGTTTAAAGTTGGATCAAAAATACGCCAGGCCTCAGTACTTTTTTCTTGCACGTTTTACTGTTCACTACTATTCACGGTCCTATTGAAATGTTCATAACTCATCGCTCGGATGTCTGTTTTTTATGATCCACATATCGTTGGAAATCTTATTCGATTCTCTACGTAATAGTGGATCATAATATAAGACATTCCACACAAAAAATTTATAATTCATTCTAGAAGATAGAACCCAACACGTTTATGCATAAAATTTCAACGAAAAATTTCTCGGGGTATTTCATCATCCCCCCTTGGAAACATTCATCCTTGAATGACACTAGAAATGACAAGATTAGATAGGGAATATAGCATACTACAGAAACCATTTGTTAGACTCATCACCACATAGTTTCTCACTCCGAATGCAACATACAATGCATAAATTCAAGAAACTACTGCTGAACACATAATAAATGACAACTGAACTGCTGCAACTTTATGAAAAGTGCATGATTTAGGAAAGAATGGTACCTTAGGCTTGATCGGAGTTCACGAAAAATATGTGCAGGTACTTGGATCGCATATTCGCCTCAGTTTCCCAAGTTGCACCCTCAACAGATTGGTTTCGCCACAACACCTTGACCAAGGGAACTTCTTTGTTCCTTAGTCTTGGACACTCAAATCAAGAATCTCAACAGGAATCTCATCAAAAGAAAGATTTTCTTGAATGTCAGCACTCACAGAAGAATCCACTACCACAGCATCGCTAATATGCTTTCTAAGCATGGAGACATGGAATATTGGATGAACAGAGGACAACTCGGAAGGCAACTCGACCTCATAAGCTACCTTACCATCACGGCTATGAATTTTGTAAGGACCAACATAACGGGGACTAAGCTTTCCCTTCTTTCCAAATCTCTTCACCCCCCTCATGGGTGAAATTTTCAGATACACTAGGTCACCAACTTCAAACTCAAGGTCTCTCCTTCTAACAACTGCATATGACTTTTGACGACTCTGCGCAGTTTTCAACCTTTCCCTAATCAACTTATCTTTTTCCATAGCCTCAAACTGAATCAGGACCACTCACAGTCGCTTCACCCACCTCAAACCAACCTATGGGTGATCTACACTTCCTCCCATATAAGGCTTCAAACAGAGCCATGCCAATACTAGAGTGGAAACTATTATTGTAAGCAAACTCTATCAACGGTAAGTGATCATCCCGACTTTCCTTAAAGTCAAGTGTACAAGCTCTCAATATACCCTCTAAGGTATGGATGGTCTACTCAGCCTGACCATCGTTCTGTGGATGAAAAGCAGAACTCAAAAGCACTTGGGTACCAAGACCCTTTTGAAAAGCTTTCCAAAATTGCGAAGTGAACTGAGTACCTAGACAAGGGAACTCCATGCAGTCTGACTAGATCTCGGATATACAATCTAGTGTAATCCTCAGCAGTATATGAAGTATGAATAGGCAAGAAATGAGCAGACTTAGTCAACCTATCAACCACAACCCAAATGAAATCATGATGGCGTCGGGGAAGGTGGTAAACCAATCACAAAGTCCATATTTATCTCTTCCCACTTTCAAGTGGGAATACTAAATGCTTGCATCATACCACCAACTCTTTGGTGTTCAACCTTAACTAATTGGCATGTTGCACACTTAGCTACAAATGCTGCTATATCTTTCTTCATGCCACTCCATCAATAGATTTCTCGCAAGTCTCGGTACATCTTGGTGGCACCAGGATGAATAGAATATCGCACCCCGTGCGCTTCAGCTATAATCCTCTATCTCAGATCATCAACATTTGGGACACATAATCTACCCTACAATCTCAACACACCATCTCCCCCTTGGGAGAAAACCTCTACTTTTTGGTCCTTGACTGACTCCTTTAGTCTGACCAAACTAGCATCTAAGCATTGCTTTTCCTTTACTTCCAAAACCAAGGAGGATTCGAAACTACTCTGAACCCCTATACTATCTTCAGCAGAGTCAAACAACCTAACCCCCAATCTAGCCAAATGATGTATATCACAAGCCAATTTTTTCTTACCTTCTACCACATTCGAAACACTACCCATGGACACTCTACTTAGGGCATCCACCACAACATTGGCCTTGCCTGGATGGTACTGCACACTCATATCATAGTCCTCTAATAATTCTAACCATCGTCTCTACCTAAGATTCAATTCTCTCTGGGTAAACACATACTGCAAACTATTATGATCAGTGAAAACATCAACATGGACACCATACAAATAGTGTCTCCAGATTTTCAAAGCAAACACAACAGCAGCCAACTCAAGGTCATGGGTAGGATAATTTTTCTCATGGGTTTTCAACTGTCTAGAAGCATAAGCTATCACCTTACCCTTCTGTATCAATACGCCACCCAACCCAACTCTTGAAGTATCACAGTACACTATAAAACCATCAATACCATCAGGCAAAGTCAAAACAGGGGCTGAAGTGAGTCGAGTCTTCAATTCCTGAAAACTCTTCTCACAAGATTCGGACCACAAGAACTCCACTTTCTTTTAGGTCAACCGAGTCATAGGAGATGTTATAGAGGAGAAACCCTCAACAAAACAGCGGTAATAGCCAACTAAACCTAAGAAACTTTGGATATCAGTCGGAGAAATAAGTCTAGGCCAATTTCTAACAGCTTCAGTCTTTTAGGGATCAACTCTAATACCCTCGAACGAAATGATAGGAGCTAAAAAAGTAATTAACCTTAGCCAAAACTCACACTTACTGAACTTGGCAAATAACTTATGATCTCTAAGGGTTTGCAAGACAGTTCGACGATGATCAGAATGTTCATCCTCACTACAGGAGTACACCAGTATATCATCGATGAACACTATAATAAACATATCCAGATATGGTTTGAACACTCAATTCATGAGGTCCATGAAAGCTGTTGGGTCATTAGTTAACCCGAAAGACATAACAAAAAACTCAAAATGGCCATAACGAGTTCAGAAAGTGGTTTTCGAGATGTCACATTCCCTAACTTTGAGTTGATAATAGCCAGAATGAAGGTCTATCTTTGAGAAATAACTTGCACCTTGCAATTGGTCAAACAAATCATCTATTCTCAGAAGGGGTACTTATTTTTTACGGTGACTTTATTTAGTTGGCGGTAATCAAAGCACATACGTAAAGAGCCATCTTTCTTTCTCACAAACAACATAGGAGCACCCCAAGGAGAAACATTGGGCCTTATGAAACCCTTATCTAGTAGATCTTTGAGTTGCTCTTTCAACTCCTTAAGTTCTGCAGGGTCTATACGGTAAGGAGGAATAGAAATACGCTGAGTATCAGGAAGAAGATCAATCTTGAAATCTCTCTCTATCAGAAGGTATCCTTGGGAGATCATTCGAAAAGACATCAGAAAACTAATTGATGACGTTAACAAACTGGAGAGTTAGAGTCTCAGACTTAGTGTCTTTGACTCTAACCAAATGGTAAATACACCCTTTGGAAATAAGCTTTCTAGCTTTGAGGTAAGAGATAAAATGACTCTTGGGTGACACAGAATTCCCAGACTACTTAAACACAGATGCACCTAGAAACTGAAACTTAACCACTCAGGTCCCACAATCAATAGAGGCATAAGAAGAATACAGCCAGTCCATACCCAGAATCACATCAAAATCTACCATGTCTAACTCAATTAGATCAGCCAACAAGACTCTATGAAGAACGGTAATAGGACTCTTTTTATACACTTTCTGGGCAACAATCAAATCACCCACTAGGGTAGAAACTAGGATAGGCTCAGGAATAATCTCAGGACTCATTTCAAAATTCACAGCAATCAAAGGTGTAACATATGAGAAACTAGATCCAGGATCCAACAAAGCATACATATCAAATTGAAATATATAAAGCATACGAGTAACAACATCAAGATAGTCCTCCTATTCCTGGTGGGATGGTAAAGCATAGAATCTATTCTAGCGTTGCTCGCTAGTATTGCTAGAAGAGGCACCCTAAGCTGGGGCTGGGCGAGTCGCTGGAACTGGAGCACTAATAGTCTAAGTCGGGGTCTGAGGGCGATAGTCACGATGCCCTTGTCTATCCTGTGGACAATCTCTAACTATGTGACCCATGTCACCACATCAGAAACAACCCCTCTTCTCACCCCAACACTCACCCGAATGAGCCCTACCACACTTAGGACACAGGGGACGATTTGGCTTACTGCCAGCACTATACTGGGACCTGGATGCATATGACCTACTACCTTGCTTCTGCCTACCTATAGGCATGGGAGCACTAGTAGATACTGGTGCTGGCATAGATGAATGATCCTGATACTGAGGGTGACTCCCTCCCTGCGATCTAGTCTGATCCTGTCCATGCTGCTCGGACCTAGCTCTCTTATTGCCTCTCATTCTATCTCTCTACTTAATCTTGTCTACCTCAATCTATTGGGCATGAGTCATCATCCTAGAAAGATTCATCTCACTATTCAACATAGCAGACCTACACTCCTTAACCACAAAACTAGACACTCCAATCACAAACTTACTCATACTAGCCTGATTATCAGCCACTAAGTCAGGAGCATACTTGGCCAACAAATTGAACTTTAGATAGTACTCCCTAACAGTCATAGAGCCCTGTCGCAGGTTTATAAACTCTTCCACCTTCGCCTCCCTCATCTCCAAAGGGAAAAACATATCCAGGAATGCATCCTGGAACTCTTGCCAAGTTGTAGGGACAGCTCCCTCACCTCTACCATTCCTCCAAGCAACAACCCAGTTATAAGCAAGGTCTTTCAACCTATACGCAGCCAACTCCACACTATGTTCCTCAGATACATGCATCACCTGAGTAATCTTTCACACCTCCTCTAAAAACAACCGTGCATCCTCATCAGACTTGGACCCATAGAATTCTGGTAGATTCATCCGCATAAAGTCATGGATCTTGGAAGCAGCTGAATCACCTCCCTGCTACTGTGGAGCTAGGGCCAGGTTGGCCTGAATATTTTCAGTAACAGCTTGAGCCAGCATCTAAAAGGCTGCCAAAATTCAGCATGAGACACATTTATAGAACAGTTGAAAGACCTCATTGACAAGGGTTTTATCCATCCTTGTCTAACTCTGTGGGGTACTCTTATTTTTTTCATGCATAAGAAGGATGGTTCCCTTTGGATGTACATCAATTACCATCAGTTGAATGAGGTTACGGTAAAGAACAAGTATCTTTTTCCTTGGATTGATGAGTTATTTGACCAGCTTCAAGGTGCTGGGTGTTTCCCAAAAATTGATTTTAGGTTTGGTTATCATCAGCTAAATATTAGAGAGGTGGATACCCCTAAGACTGACTTTTGACTCTGATATAGTCACTATGAGTTCTTAGTCATGTCTTTTGATTTGACTAATGCCCCAACATATTTCATAGACTTGATGAATAGGGTTTTTCATCTATTTCTGGATTTGTTCATCATCATGTTTATAGATGATACTCTGGTGTACTCCAAGAGTTAGGTGGATCACGCCGACCATCTTCATATTATGTTACAAACCTTGAAGGATCAGCATTTGTATGCTACATTTTCAAAGTGAGAGTTTTTGTTGGAAGTTGTTACTTATCTAGGTCATGTCATTTTTAGGTAAGGGATCATACTGGATCTATAGAAAGTTGCAGTGGTTAAGAAGTGTCATAGGCTAATAAGTCCAACTGATATTTGGAGCTTCTTGAGTTTATCGGGTTATTATAGAAGGTTTGTGGAGATTTTCTCAACCATAGCTGCCCCATTAACTAAGTTGACCTAGAAGAAGGTGAAGTTCTTATGGCCTAATGCTTGTGAGGGTAGTTTTGAAAAAATAAAAAATAAGTTGACTTCAGCTTCATTTTTTACCCTGCCCAAAGGTAATGATGGATTCTTGATTTATTGCAATTCAACCTTTATGGTGACTTGGTTTTGTTTTGATGTAGCATGGTAGGGTGGTGGCCTATGCTTCTAGGCAGTTGAAAACTTATGAGAGGAATTATCTGACTCATGATTTGGAATTATTGGCCGTGGTGTTTGAATTGAAGATTTGGCATCTCTATTTAAATTAAGTCCATGTAGATATCTTTACTGATCATAAGAGCCTGTAATATGTGTACACCCAGAAAGAGTTGAATCTTAGGCAAAGGAGATGGCTTAATTTGCTGAAAGACTACTATAGGAGTCTCTATTACCACCCAGGTAAAGATAATATGGTTCCTTGTTACATCTTGGATTTTGGGCTAAGAAATTTTCCTTGAAATTAATTCTCTACACCAAATATGACTCTAGGGTATGATTTGTATGTTGAGGTACGAGTAGTATGGTCCTGTCGTAAGCTAATCAGTGTTAGTTGGTGGGATGGTTTTGATCACTGGAATGGTCATGACTTAGGGGGGTGAGTTGTAAGGATTGATATAAGTCATATCAATGACTTGTATAGTGGGCAGTGTTTGATCCTCTTGGTAATTCATTCTACCTGGCACATGAATCATGGGTATGAGTCGTATGCTGAGTTTATGACTTGGTTGGATGAGTCATATGTTGGACACTGTCTGATCCAAAGTTAGGGCCTAGGTACAAATGGTGAAAACCAATAGTGAGGACGGGTATGACTCGTACGAGGTTCATACGTATCACTATGATGGGTTTTTAAGGAACTTAAGTAGGGGTATTCTAGACATTTTCCTACTTACCCTAATTATGACCCACAACTTCTAATATATTTAGGAGGTTATTTATCTATGCTATGCAGGAAACGACCATTCAACTCCTCCTACAAATGAATAAATTGGGGACAATATTTGGATTGAAGTGGTAAACTTCTATCTTTCTAGAAGGCTCCATTTCATAAAATAGACATTCTTAGACATTTTGCTTTTGTTTTGGATATTGGTTTTGGCCATGGTTGGGGACATGTCCAAACTAGATATTTGTATTATTTTGAATAAAGGCTTTGTGGTACTTCTGGGGGTTGGTATGGGCAGGATCAATATTGGTGTCGGCCTTAGTATTGGCATTGGTATTGGGGCTGACATTATTGGTTAATATTATTTGTGGTTCCATCATATTATATTTTGGGTTTGATTATCATATTATGTTTTGATATTCACTTTGATTTGGTATGGTATGGATTGTTGGTTTGGTGTGGATAGACTCAGTTAGGTTGGTCACGTTTGTGACATTTTCCAGAGTCTTCATGATAGCATTTATGCAATCTTTTTATATGCTCAAAATTTAGTCTATCTAAGGCTATAGAAGGTGGTTGGGTTGGGTTAAGGGGGCAGTCCCTTGTCCTAGTTGGACTTGGGATTCCCATTACGTTTAGGCCCTGGTTTGAGTCTTAACAAGTTTGTGTCAGAGCTTTAGGTTCATGGTCAACTGGGAAGTTTATAAAGCCGTGTCGAGTAGAGTCTCTTTTAAAGGTGTGAAGCGTGCCACAATCATAAGAGAAAGGTTGGGAGACATTTAGGAATATTTCACTTTCTTGAAATTCTGAGTCCTGGAATCTTCTCTAATCCTTGGTTGTTTGTCTTTCAGGTCATTCCTCCAAGATCTAAAACATAAAAAAATTCCTCCATCGCATCTGGGGATAATGCTGAAGGGGCACCTCCTATGTTTGGAGTACATCTTTGATCTCATGATCCTATTGTTAATTGTACTAGAGTTTCTCTTATTCCTCTTACTGCTCCTCAAGTCCTCCAGGGTAATATAAAAAATGCAGAGTTTCGTCAGTCTATTGATGTTATTGCTCAGATGGTAGCTGCTCAGGCAAAGTGGGGTACGGCTACTGCTTTATCCACTGAGGCCATAAGAGTTAGTCAATTTATGAAGATGGGTCCTCTTACTTTTACGAGATTGAAAGTGGAAGAAGACCCACAGGTCTTCTTACATAAACTGGAGAAGATATTTCAGGTTATATAGGCTTCTGATATGGATAGAGTTAGTTTTATAGCTTATCAGCTCAAATATATAGCTTATCAGTTGGAGGCCTTTTCTAATGCCATCATGGATCATTTCTTTTCTCAAAAGTTAAGAGAAGCTAACATGGAGGAGTTTGTTAACCTCAGGCAAGGAAGGATGTCTGTGAGGGAATATACCTTATATTTTCATCAGTTGTCAAGGTATGCTCTTGATTTGGTGGTTGATATAAGGTCGAGAATGAGAAAGTTCTCTTTTGGGTTTAATAGAGATTTTATTTTAAAGAGCAAGACTGCTTTGCTTATTAGGGATATGGACATCTCTAGGTTGATAGTTCATATGCAGTAAGTTGAGGATGAGAAAAAAACAGGCAAAATTTAGGGATAGGCAAGAAAAGTGGGGTAGATTCTCAAATCAGGGAGGTGCGCAGTCTCAGGTTGGTAGAGATAGTGGCATGTGGTAGAAAAAAAGAGGGGGAGTTTTGTTTCCTTCTCTACTGCCAGTGCTTCTTACCCAGAGCAGTTGGGCAATAGGCATCACAATGATGGTGATAATTCTTGAGCTCAGTAGCCCAATCTCAGGCAAGTAGAGGTCAGTCTGTTTTTTTATGCAATCTTTGTCGGTTTTGCGATCGTCCTCATTAGGAATTTAGTGAGAAAGGTAGAGATAAGTTCTTTAAGTGCGGTTAGGTAGGCCATTAGCTCAAGGATTATCTGGTAAAGAAGGTTGCTACAGAGGAAAATAAGATTTTGGTGGCTTCATCTTCTTCTGCTACACCTGGTGGTGTGGTATCTGCTTCTGTTATTGCTCCTGGTTCTTGTGTTGATCGGAAAAGGTTGTATGCCTTGGCATACCAGCAGGAATCTGAGGCATCACCTGATGTTATTACTTGTAAATTACAGCTCTTTTCTTGTGATGTATAATGTTTTCTTGATCGGGGCTCCACTCTTTCTTATATGACTCCCAATATGGCTTATGTCTTTTGGTTTTGATCTGAAAATTATTTTGTATCCATTTTATATTTCTACCTTAGTAGAAGACTCAGTCACTACTGAATGGATCTATAGAAGGTGTGGTATCTATTGGTGATAGGCAAACCATGGTAGATCTATTTGAGTTAGGAATACTGGATTTCGATGTGGTTTTGGGTATGGATTGGTTGCATTCTTGTTATGCATCTTTAGACTGTCGGACTCATAAGGTCATCTTTAGGTTCCCTAGTGAGATGGAAATAGAATGGTAGGGTTGTTCTTTAGCTCCTAGGGGTAGATTTATTTCTTATCTTAGAGATCAAAGGTTAATCTCAAAAGGGTGTCTTTATAACTTGGTCCAGGTTAAAGATTCCAACTCAGAAGGTCCTTCTTTACATTTAATTTTGATAGTTAACTAGTTTCTAAAGGTCTTTCCGAATAATCTTCCTAGTGTTCCTCATGATAGAAAAATAGATTTGGTATTAATTTGCTTTCGGACACTCGTCCAATATTAATTCCTTCGTAGAGAATGGCTCTGGCTGAGTTAAGAGAATTCAAGGAGCAAATTAAGGATCTTCTATATAAGGATTTTATTCATCCTACTGTTTCTCCATGGGGTGCACTAGTGTTGTTCGTGTGCAAGAAGGATGGTTTCCTTCAGATGTACATTAACTACATAAATTTAAACAAGGTAACGGTCTAGAACAAGTATCCTCTCCCTATAATTGATGATCAATTTGATCAGTTATAGGGTGCCAAGATCTTTACTAAGATAGACCTTCGGCCTAGGTACCATCAGCGTAAGATTAGGGAGGTAGATATCCCTAAGATAACTTTTCATACTCGGTATGGGCATTTTGAGTTCATGGTGATGTCGTTTAGATTGACAAATTCTCCAGCAGTATTTATGGATTTTGTGAACTGGGTGTTCAGTTAGTATTTGTATCTTTTGGTCATTGTGTTTATTAATGAAATTTTAATGTATCTGGGGAGTGTGGTGGATCATGTTAATCACCTCTGTATGGTGTTGTTGACCTTAAAGAAACAATAGTTTGTTGCCAAGTTCTCTAAGTATGAGTTTTTGTTGAATGTCATGACTTTCTTGGGTCACACTATTTTTAGTGAAGGGATAATAGTTGATCCACAAAAGGTTGTTGCAGTAAAGGGGTGGCCTAGGCCCACGACTCCATCCAATGTTTAAAGCTTCTTGGTTTTAGCTGGGTATTATAAGCGGTTTGTTGAAAGCTTCTCATCGATAGTTGCTCCTTTGACTAAGTTAACTCAGAAGAAGGTTAGTTTTCTTGGTCAGATGCTAGTTCGGGGACTTTTGAGAAGTTTAAGGTTAGCTTAACTTCGACTCTATTTTTTACTTTGTTGGAAGGTAATGATGGGTTTGTGGTTTATTTTGATGCATCTCGGGTAGGGATTAGTTATGTTTTGATGTAGCATGGGATAGTGATTGTCTATGCTTCCAGGCAGTTGAAGGTACATAAGAGAAATTATGCTACTCATGATTTGGAGTTGTTGGCGATTATGTTTACTTTGAAAATATGGTGGCATTATCATGATGTTCACGTAGATATCTTTTTCGATCATAAGAGTCTTTAGTAAGTGTTCTCTCCAAAAGAGCTTAATCTCAAGCAAAGGAGATGGCTTGAGTTTCTTAAGGATTATGATATATGTCTTTACTACTACCCAGGTAAGGTTAATGTGCTTGTTGATTCTCTTGGCGGGTTATCGATGGGCAGTTGGCTCATGTAGAGGAATGAATGCGAGGATTAGTGAAGGAAATTCACTGCTTGGACAATCTTTGAGTTCGTTTCTTAGATTCCAAACTAGTGGTGTGATGGTGCAAGAAGTGGTTCGATCGTCTCTTGGTGCAGAGATTAAGGAGAACCAATTGTTAGATTCGACTTAATGAAAATCAAGAGTGGTGTCAATGGGCAGTAGGTGGCGGTGTTTGAGATTATTAGTGATGGTACTTTGTGGTACCAAGGAAGGCTATGTGTTTGGAATGTCAGCGGGTTGCGACAAATAATTTTGGCTGAGGCGCATGATTCGTGCTATGTCTTCCATCCTAGTTTGACAAAGATGTATCATGGTCTTAAGGAGATCTATAGGTGGAAAGGTATGAAGAGAGACATGGTTAATTTTGTAGCCAAGTGCATGGTGTGTCAATAGGCTAAGGTTGAGCACATGAGGCCTGGTCGGTTGCATCAAGAAATAGAGTTGCCTGAATGGAAGTGACAAATGATTAATATGGATTTCATTACCAGTTTTTCTTGGTCTCAAAACCTATTTGATTTGATTTGGGTCATTATGGATAGGATGACTAAGTCTGATCACTTTTTGCCAGAGAGGACTACCTTTCAGTGGAAGATTATTTAAAGTTGTACCTTCAAGAGATTGTAAAGCTTCATTGGGTGCCTGTTAATAATTTATGATCATGGTACGTAGTTTACATCTCATTTTTGGCGGTCTTTCAAAAAAGGATTGGGTACTAAGGTTAGTTTTAGTATTGATTTTCATTTGCATTCGGACTGGCTAGCAGAGAGAATGATATAGACATTGGAGGACATGCTTCGGGCATGCGTGATTGATTATAGTGGCAGTTCAGTTGAGCATCTACCTTCGGTAGAGTTTGCTTACAACAATAGTTGTCATTCTAGTATTGGTATGGCTCCTTTTAAGGTGTTTCATGGTATGTGATATAGATCTCCTATTGGATGGTTTGAGCTTGGTGAGGTGGATATGTTTGGTCCCAATTTTGTCTATCAAACTATGGAGAAGGTGAAGGTAATTCGAGATAGGTTTAAAGCTGCTTAGAGTCGCCAAAACTCTTATGCAGATATTAGGCGTAGAGATTTGGAGTTTGAATTTAGGGACAGGGTGTTCCTAAAAGTGTCTCTAATGAAGGGAGTAGTTTGGTAAGAAGGGAAAGCTTAATCCTCGGTTTATTAGTCCTTATATGATTTCACAGAGAGTTGGTAATGTTGCTTATGAGTTGGAGTTTCCATCTAGTTTGGATTTGGTTCATCCGTTCTTTCATGTTTCTATGTTGAGAAAGAGCATTGGTGATCCTTCGTTGGTTGTTCCTTTGGAAGGATTAGATATCTCAAATTCTCTGTCTTATGAAGAGGTCCCGATAGAGATATTAGATAGGCAAGTTCATCGATTTTCGATCAACGATGTGGCTTCAGTTAAGGTTCTGTGGTGGAATGAAAAGGTAGAAGAAGCTACGTGGGAAGCGGAAGAGGATATGAAGTCTAAGTATCCGTTCTTATTTTCTGCTCTTGGTATTCGTGCGGAAGGTATGTGTTCTTAAACATATCTTTATTTTCTGAGTTTATTAAAGAAAAGATAAACGTCTTTACCTCTTTGGTTTCAAACTTTGGTAAAGAGATGTTTGATAATGCAAATGACTCTATGTGTGGTTACCCTTACCTTATCCATCATTCGGGGACGAATGTTCCTAGTGGAGGAGCATGTTATATCCTGGGTTTTAGCCATAGAAATTTTCTTTGAAATACGTTCTCTGTTCCCAACATGACTCCAGGGTACGAGCCGTATGCTGGGGTACGAGTAGTATGGTCTTATCGTAAGCTGACCAGTGTTAGTTGATGGGATAATTTTGATCACTAAAATGGTCATGACTTAGGGATGCGATTCATAAGGATTGATACGAATAGTATCAGTGACTCGTATGGTGGGCAGTGTTTGAAATTTTTGGTAATTCATTCTGCCAGGGATATGGATCATGGGTATGGATCATATTCTAAGGTTACGGCTTGGTTGGATGAGTTGTATGCTGGACAGTGTCTGATCCAAAGGTTAGGACCTATGTACGACTAGTGAAAACTAATTGTAAGGAAGGGTACAACTCATAAGAGGGTCAATCGTATCCCTGTGATGGGTTTTTGAGGGACTTGAGTAAGGGTATTCTGGATATTTCCCAACTTACCCTAATCATGACCCACTACTCTAATACACTTAGGATGTTATTTACCCTATTATTCTATTCATTAACACTTTGAAAACTATTCCAAAACACGTCATAATTCTCTCAAGAATTTTTGGGGTAAGAGAGCTAAGGTTTTAATTTAGGGATTGCTTTGGGGCTTGCTTTGGAGATTTTCTTCCATCATCTTTCTCGTCTTAAGGTATGTCTCTCTTCCCTACTCCTTACTTCTAAAAAGGCATGAATTTTGTGGATGTTTTCATGGTTTTAATGTTGCATGGTTTATGGTTTTCAACTATTAGTTGGGGGTTTTGTTTATAATTGCTTGGTTATGGGTTCCTATGGTTTAATTATCCTTTTATATGCATCAATGATGGTTTGGGGTAATTGATTTTCCATGTAATGGTTTAATGGCCCTTGGAATTAGTTTTGGTTATAATATGCCCCCAAGGTGTTTGATAAAATGCTTATAAAGATATGTTTATGGCACTAACTTCTTTAAATGGAACTCTTGTTTTCAGCTTATATAGTAAACAATAAACAGTTTGAATGGACTACAAAGGTTAGAGTATAATTGGTTATACTTTTTGAGAACAAGAAAGTCTCCTAAAAGGTTAATATGGTAAACAAAAATGGCACTTGAGAGTCCCCTTAACCTAAATGGTTTGGCTATGGATAAATCTTGCAAGTACGGTTGGTATAACAATACCACTAATAATTTTCCTTGGTAATAAATGGTGATTATTTTGTTTGAAGATGGTTTTAATTTGGGAATTAATGGAAGGATGTGTAACTAAGCCGTTAAGGTTGGAGGTTCTTAGGGGACAAAAATTGGAAACTCATATTTTCCAATATTAGGGGTCTTCCATGACCACGTGCGAGTTTCACATTTTATATTGGAGGGATGTACTAGTAATCCCAGGTTATATTTCCTGGTCATGTGTCTACACGCACTGGGACTCTTTCGGAAGGGGTAGATGAACCCATATGGCCAATGGGTATGGTAAAATGGTTAGGTTACACAACCCAGGTTAAAGGTTTTAAAAGCATGCTAAACACGGATTCCCTTTCTCGACACATATATATGTATGGTTGTATGTATCATGGATGGTTTACTTGGTTGTTTAAATGGCATTCCTTTATCCTTACTTGAGGTACATGCTAGCAGTCACTCGCTAACCCGTCTATTTGCGATTGTATACCCACTTTATGCAAAAATCAGCTGTTTGACTCCTCCTACATAGTAATTGCCTCGGGGATAGTATTTGGATTAAAGTGGTAAGCTTCCATCTATCCAAAAGGATCTACTTCATGATATGGACATTCTTAGATATTTTTCTTTTGTTTTGGATACTGGTTTTGGCCATGGTTGGGGACATGTCCCAACCAGATATATTTATTCATTTGGATAGAGGCTTTGTGGTATTTCTAGGGGGTTGGTATGGGTAGGATCGGTACTGGTGTTGGCCTTAGCATTGGCATTGGTGTTGAAGCTGACATTATAGGACAATATTATTGGTTGTTCCATTGTAGTATATTTTGTGTTTGATTATCATATTATGTTTTCATATTCTCCTTGGTTTGGTATGGTATGGATTGTTGGTTTGGTGCTGGGAGACTCAGTTGGGTCGGTCATAGTTGTGACCCAATCCCAGAGTCTTCATGAGAGAATTTTTGAAATCTTGTTATATGCTCAAAATTCACCTCATCTAAGGTTGTAGAAGGTGGTTGGGTTATGTTAAGTGGGCGTTCCCTGGTCCTGGTTGGACTTGGGATACCCATTATGTCTAGGCCCTGGTTCGGTTCATGATAAGTTTGTATGAGAGCTTTAGGTTCATGGTTAACTGGGATGTCCACAAATCCATATTTTGTAGAGCTTTTTCTAGGGATGTGAAGCATGCCACACTCATCAGAGAGAGGTTGCGAGAAATTTAGGAATGTTTCACTTTCTTGAAATTCTCAGTCCCTGAATCTTCTCTAATCCTTGGTTGTTTGTCTTTCAGATCACGCCTCCTAGATCTACAACACAAGAAAATCTTCCATACCATTTGGGGATACTATTGAAGGGGTACCTCCTACATTTGGGGTATATCTTCGATCTCATGGTTCTATTCCTAATTGTGCTGGAGTTTCTCTTATTCCTCCTACTACTCTAGGTCCCTTAAGGTAACATGACAAATGCAGAGTTTTGTCAGTCTATTAATGTCATTACTCATATGGTCAATGCTCAGGCTGAGCGAGGCACAACTAGTGCTTTTTCAATTGAGGCCATACGTATTGGTCAATTTATGAAGATAGGTCCTCCCACTTTTATGGGAGTGAATGTGGTGGAAAACCCATAGGGCTTCTTAGATGAACTAGAGAAGATATTTTGGGTTATACAGGCTTCTTATATAGAGAAAGTTATCTTTATGACTTATAAGCTCAAATATGTTGTTTATCAGTGGTATGAGGAGTGGGAAAGAGATAAGGGTGATATGGAAGATGAAGGGTTGTACGTGAGCTTTTCTAATGTCTTCATGGATCATTTATTTGATCAAGAGTTGAGGCAAGCTAAGAAGGAGGAGTTTGTGAAACTCAGGTAAGGAAAGATGTCTGTGAAGGAATATGCCTTGAAGTTTCATCAGTTATCAAGGTATGCTCCTGATTTAGTGGTTGATATGATATCAAGAATCAGGAAGTTCATTTTTAGGTTGAATAGAGATTTCATTTTAGAGAGCAAGACTGCTTTGCTCATTAGGGATATGGACATATCTAGGTTGACTGCCCATATGCAGTAGGTTGAGGATGATAAGGGAAAAAATGCAGAATTTAGGGATAGGCAGGAAAAGCGAGGCACATTTTTTTATCAGGGAGGTGCTCAGTCTCAAGGTGGTAGAGATTATGGCAAGTGGTAGAAAAAGAAGGGGGGAGGTCTAGTTTCTTTTCTGCTACCAGTGCTCCTTACCCATAGAAGTTGGGCAACAAGCATCACCAAGGTGGTGATAATTCTTGAGCTTAGGTTGCCCAATCTTAGATAAGTAGAGGTCAGTCCATTTCTTCATGCCCTCCTAGTCGATTCTGCAGTCATCCTTATTAGGAATTTTATGAAAAAGGTAGAGATAAGTTCTTTAAGTGTGGTTAGGTAGGCCATCAGCTCAAGAATTGTCCAGTCAAGAAGGTTGCTACAGTGGCAAATAATATTTTGGTGGCTTCATCTTCTTCTTCTACACCTGTTGGTTTGGCATCTGCTTCTGTTACTGCTCCTAGTTCTAGTATTGGTCAGAATAGGTTGTATGCTTTGGCGTCCCGGTAGGAATCCAAGGCATCACCTGATGTTGTTACTGGTATGTTACAACTCTTTTCCTGTGATGTATATTGTTTGCTTGATTTGGGATCCACTCTTTATTATGTGACTCCCTATATAGTTGTTTCTTTTGGTTTTGATCCAAGAATTATTTAGATCCATTTTCTATTTCTAACCTAATAGGAGACTCAGTCACTGTTGAACGGGTCTATAGGGGTGGTGTGGTATCTGTTGGTGATAGGAAAACCTTGGTAGATCTATTTGAGTTGGTAATAGTGGATTTCAATGTGATTTTAGGTATACACTGGTTGTATTCTTATTATGCGTCTTTAGACTGTCAGACTCATAAGGTCATCTTTTGGTTCCCTTATGAGCGAGAAATAGAATGGGAGGGTTGTTCTTTAGCTCCTAGGGGGAGATTTATTTCTTATCTTAGAGCTTAAATGTTAATCTCAAAAGGGTGTCTTCATCACTTGGTCTGGGTTAAAGATTCCAACTCGGAAGGTCCTTCTTTACAGTCAGTTCTAGTAGTTAATGAGTTTCTAGAGGTCTTTTTAAATGATCTTCCTGGTGTTTCTCTGAAAAGGGAAATAGATCTTGGTATTAATTTTCTTCCGGTCACTCATCCAATATATATTCCTCCGTATATAATGTCTACGCTGAGTTAAGAGAACTCAAGGAACAAATAAAGAATCTTCTAGATAAGAGGTTTATTCGTCCTAGTGTTTCTACATAGGGTTCACCAATTTTGTTTGTGTGCAAGAAGGATGGTTCCCTTTGGATGTGCATTGACTACATGCAGTTGAACAAGGTAACGGTCAAGAATAAGTATTCTCTTCTAAGAATAGATGATCAGTTTGATCAGTTACAAGGTGCCAAGTTCCTTTATAAGATAGATCTTCATTCTGGGTACCATTATCTTAAGATTAGGGAGGTGGATATCCCAAAGACAGCTTTTCATACTCAGTATAATCATTTTGAGTTCTTGGTGATATCATTTGGGTTGACCAATGCTCTGGCAGCATTTATGGATTTGATAAACAGGGTGTTCAGGTAGTATTTGGATGTCTATGTCATTGTGTTTATTAGTGACATTCTGATGTATTCCAGGAGTGAGGTGGATCATGCTAATCACCTCTGTGTGGTGTTTCATACCTTACAAAAACAACAGTTGTTTGCCAAGTTCTCTAAGTGTGAGTTTTAGTTGAATGCCGTGACTTTCTTAAGTCATATTATTTCTAGTGAGGGGATAATGGTTGATCCTCAAAACGTTGTTACAGTGAAGGGGTAGCCTAGGCCCACTACTCCATCTTATATTCGGAGCTTCATGGGTTTAACCGGGTATTATAGGTGGTTTGTGGAAAGCATCTCGTCGATACCTTCTCCTTTAACTAAGTTAATTCAGTAGAAGGTTAATTTTTCTTGGTTAGATGCTTGTGAGGGGAGTTTTGAGAAATTAAAGGATAGGTTGACTTCGGCTCTAATTTTGACTTTGTCAGAAGGCAATAATGGATTTGTGGTTTATTGTGATGCATATCTGGTAGGGCTTGGTTGTGTTTTGATGAATCACGAAAAGGTGATTCCCTATGCTTCTAGGCAGTTGAAGGTATATGAGAGGAATTATACTACTCATGATTTGGAGTTGTTGGCGGTCGTGTTTGCTTTGAAGATACGACGGCATTATCATGTTGTTCATGTAGATATTTTTTCAGATCATAAGAATCTTCTGTATGTGTTCACTTAGAAGGAGCTTAATCTTAGTCAAAGGAGATGGCTTGATATTCTTAAGGATTATGATATGAGTTTTCACTACCACCCAGGTAAGGCTAACGTGGTTGCTGATGCTTTTAACAGGTTGTCTATTGGATGTTGGCTCATGTGGAGGAAAGAAAATAGGAATTGGTGAAGGATATTCACCGTTTGGTAAATCTTGGAGTTCGTCTCTTGGATTCCAAAAATGGTGGTGTGATGGAGTAAGAAGTAGTTCGATCGTCACTTGGTGTAGAGATTAATGAGAAGCAAGTGTTGGATCTGATCTTGATTAAAATCAATAGTAGTGTCGGTGGGCAGAAGGTTGTGGTGTTTGAGATTAGTGGTGATGGTACTTTGCAGTACCAAGGAAGGTTGTGTGTTTCGAATGTTAAAGGGTTGCGACAGGATTTTGGCTGAGGCGCATGAGTCGTGCTATGTCATCCATCCTGGTTTGACAAAGATATATCATGATCTTAAGGAGATCTAATGGTGGAATGGTATAAAGTAGACGTGGTTGAGTTTGTGGCCAAGTGCATGGTGTGTCAACAGGTTAAGGTTGAGCACATGAGGCCTGGTGGGTTGCACCAAGATACAGAGTTTTTGGAATGGAAATAGGAGATAATCAATATGGATTTTGTTACCTGTCTTTCTTAGTCTCATAACTAATTTGGTTCAGTTTAGGTCATCGTGGATAGGATGACTAAGCCTGCTCATTTTTTGCCAATGAGGACTATCATTTAAGCGGAAGATGATTCAAAGTTTATCTTCAAGAGATTGTGAAGCTGTATGGGGTACCTGTTTAAATTATTTTTTTTCATGGTACACAGTTTACATCTTATTTCTAGTGGTCTTTCCAAAAAGGATTGGGGACTAAGGTTAGTTTGAGTATGACTTTTTATCCGCAGTCAGATGGGCAAGGAGGAAGAATGATTCATACATTGGAGGACGTGCTTCGGGCATACGTGATTGATTATGGTGACAATTCGGTTAAGCATCTACCTTTGGTAGAGTTTGCTTACAACAATAGTTATCATTCTAGTATTGGTATGGCTCCTTTCGAGGCATTGTATTGTAGGAGGTATAGATCTTCTATTGGATTGTTTATCTTGGTAGGGTGGATATGTTTGGTACCGATTAGGTCTATAAAGCTATGAAGAAGGTGAAGGTGATTTAGGATAGGTTAAAAGCTACCCAGAGTTACCAAAAGTCTTATGCGGATGTTAGGCGTAGAGATTTGCAGTTTGAGGATTGGGACAGGATGTTACTAAAGGTATCTCCAATGAAGGGAGTAGTGTGGTTTTTCAAGAATGGGAAGTTTAGTCCTCGGTTTATTAGTCCTTATGTGATTTCCCAGAGAGTTGGTAATGTTGCTTATGAGTTGGATTTGCCATCTAGTTTGGGTTTGCCTCATCCAATTTTTCATATTTCCATGTTGAGGAAGTACATTGGTGATCCTTCTTTGGTTGTTCCTTTGGAAGGTTGGATTTCTCAAATTCTCTATCTTATGAAAAGGTCCCGGTTGAGATATTGGATAGGCAAGTTTATCGGTTGCAGACCAAGTTTATGGCTTCGGTTAAGGTACTGTGGTGGAACCATAAGGTGGAAGAAGTTACGTGGGAAGTAGAAAAGGATATGAAGTCCAAGTATCCATTCTTGTTTTCTTCTTCTGGTATTCGTGCAGAAGATATGTGTTCTTGAACATATCTTTATTTTCTGAGTTTGGTAAAGAAAAGAATAACATCTTTGCCTCTTTGTTTTCAAAGTTTGTAAAAGGGGTGTTTGATAATGCAAATGACTCTGTGTGTGGTTACCCCTACCTTATCCGTCATTCAGGGATAAGGTAGGGGTAACCACACACAGAGTCATTGGATTTTTAGCCTTAGAAATTTTCCTTGAAATCCATTCTACGGTCCCAATATAACTCTAGGGTACTAGCCGTATGTTGTAGTACGAGTGGTATGTCCTTGTCGTAAGTTGTCTAGTGTTAGTTGGTGGGGTTGTTTTGATCACTGGAATGGTCACGATGTAGGGTTGTGAGTCATAAGGATTAATACGAGTCGTATTGGTGACTCATATAGTGAGCAGTGTTTGATCCTCCTAGTAATTCATTCTTCCAGGGATATAGATCATACGTATGGATCGTATGCTGAGGTTACGACTTGGTTGGATGAGTCGTATCTTGCACAATGACTGATCCAAATGCTATGGCCTAGGTACGACTGGTGGAAATCAATTATAAGGAAGGGTATGACTCGTAAGAGGGTCAGTCGTATCCCTGTGATGAGTTTTTAACGGACTTTAGTGAGGGTATTCTGGACATTTCCCTACTTACCCTAATTATGACCCACGACTTCTAATACACTTATGAGGTTATTTACCCTATTATTCTATTCATTAACACTTCGAAAGCTATTTCAAAACACATCATAATTCTCTTAAGAGCTTTTGGGGGAAGAGAGTTAGGGTTTCAACTTAGGGATTGCTTTGGGGCTTGCTTTGGTGATTTTCTTCAATCATATTTCTCAGTTTAAGATATGTGTCTCTTTCCTACTTCTTACTTCTAAAAAAGCATGAATTTTATGGATGTTTTCATGGTTTCAATGTTTCATGGTTTATGGTTTTCAACTATTAATTGGGGGTTTTGTTTATAATATCTTTGTTATGGTTTTCTATTGTTTAATTATGCTTTTATATGCATCCGTAAAGGTTTGGGGAAATTGGTTTGCATGGTAATGTTTTAATGTCCTTTGGAATTGGTTTTGGTTATATTATTCCCCCAAGGTGTTTGATAAAATGCTTATAAAGATATAGTCATTGCATTGACTTCTTTAAATGGAACTCTTGCTTGTTTTCAACTTATATATGAAACTATAAATAGTTTGAATGGATTACAAAGGTAAAAGGCTAATTGGTTATGCTTGTGGAGAACACGGAAGTCTCCCAAGAGGTTAATATGGTAAACGGAAAGGGCACTTGAAAGTCCCCTTAACCCATATAGTTTGGCTATGAATAAATCTTGCAAGTACGGTTGGTATGATGATACCACTAATAATTGGCCTTGATAATAATTGGTAATGGGACTGTTTGGACATGGTTTTAATTTTGGCATTAATGGCGGGATGTGTAACTAAGCCATGAAAGATGGAGGTTTCGGGGGGACTGAAACTGGAAACTCATATTTGCCAATTGAGAGGTATTCAATGACTATGTGCGAGTGTCATGTTTTATATTGGAGGGATGTACTAGTCATCCCAATGGATATTCCCTAGTCGTGCGGCTACACGCACTAGGAATCTTTCAATCAAGATAGTTGAACCCATACGGCCCATGGGTGTGGTTAAACGGCAAGGTTATACAGCCCAGGTTAAAGGTTTTAAATACATGCTAAACACAGATTCTCTTTCCCAGAACTTATATATGTGTATGGTCCAATACCAATAACAATGCCAAAGTTGACACCAATACCGACACCGCCCATTCCCATAGTTGTCACACAAGCCTCTGAATAAAATTCAAGAACATCCGATCAGGACATGGCGCCGACCAAAGCCATAACCAAAGTCTAAGGAAGAAACAAAAGTATGAAAAGAAGTCCATTGCATGAAATAAAGTCTTTCAGAGTATGGAAGCTCACTACTTCAGTCCAACATAAAGAAATTCCCGAATCCAAGATCATAGAGCAAGAGTAGTATGGTCGGTTCCTACATTGTGTGGAGATACAGAGCCCGAAGATGGGTTAGCGGGTGAACACTAGCATATACCCAGGAGTAAGGATAAAATAATGCCATTTATCAAAAAAATAGTAAATAAACATATGCAATCATATACATACATATATATAACATGCCGGTAAAGGGAACCAGGTTTAGCATACATTTAAAACCTTTAACCTAGGATTGTGTAGCTCTGCCGTCCTAAATTACCCATAGGCTATATGGGTTCTGCTCCCCCTGTTGAAAGGTTCCCGGCGTGTGTTAGCCACGCGATCCAGCTAAAAACCTAAGGTGACTAGTATATCTCCCAACATATAAGTGTGACATAATGCACAAGGTCACCAAGACCATCCTAACAGCGGCTAACATGAGTTTCCAATTTTTGTACCCCCGGGACCACCACCTTCCAAAACTTTGTCAACACATCCCTCTTTAAGCCCATATTAAAACCATTTACACATAATTAACTATTTACTAAGAATTCTTATTTATTAGGCATTAACCATTGGTATCGTCTTGCCAAAACTAGAGCTTGGAAGTCTATCCATTTATGCCATACCAAAGCCATTAAACAATTTGATTCCAAAGTTTCCATCTAAACTAGTACCATGGCCACCAATTCCTTTCCAATCCATTTAAAACCATTTAAACCAATTTAGGTTACATTACCCTTTTATGCAATGCAAGGATTTCAATAATAGTCAAACTATGTGATAAAAGCATTCTCATTGGCATTTTAACAAACATGTTGAGGGAATATAGTTTGAAAATCCAAAACCAAGTATCAATTGACCATTCTCATTCAATCACATGTTAAAATCATAATTACAACATAAAAACCATAAGTAAAACATGGGAAAACACGATCCAACCAAGAAAAACAAAAACCCCAACATATATTTCAAAACCCACAAATAATACATCACAATTCCATGAAAATCATTTGTTAAAACATGATTTTAGTTGAACTAACAATGAGGGAGGAGTAACATTCCTTAGACAATAAGGAAAATGGAGAGAAACCACCCCTCTAAAGCCTTAATTGATTGTCTTAAAGAAAACCGTAGCATTTCTTGAACCAAGAGCTTGAGAGAGATTTGAGAGTGTTTAGAGAGTATTTAATTATGAATAATAGGTTAATAATTCCTCTAAAGGTGTTTTATAATGTGGGTTCAAAAGGAGTTAATAGGGTAAATGTCCAGAATACCCCCAACTTAAACTGTTAAAATTCAGTAAGTTGGTATGGTTAGACCCCTCAAATTGTATCCATACCATAAGAGTGGTACCCCCTCCTCGTATATTGATGAAAAAATTAGATACCACATTCTTTCCAATATACGAGTCCTCAGCTTAACCGTACCATCACATATGACAAGTACCCTTCAAGTCATACCCTAAGTAGAATATCAAGGCTAGAAACTGGACAACATATGGTTGGGCACTATACTTCTTGTATCATAAACATATGACTCATTACCACTAACCCATAACACAATATAATCCCAACCACCAGACACTGGACACCTTATGAATTGGGTCGCCTGTCCCTACTCACTCATACGACTAGTATGGTGAGTTATATGATGACCATAAAGCTTAAGACTCAAGGAATTATAAGGGAAAAAACCCAGGGTGTTTCATGAAACACCCCATATTGTGAACCTTGAAAATTCCTTGAGCTTTGAGCTTACTTCCCTGGTTACGATTGAACCCTATGATGCGTAGGGTGTCCTGACGAGTCATTGGGATAAGTCATAACAAAACCAGTAAGTCTGTGGCTAGATTAAGCTGTGAGTATAAGTTTCTCACAAAGATCCACAAGGATATATTATGAGTGGTTAGGTGTAATCATAGGGTGTCTAGTGTAAGTGCCAATTTGAGTTTTGTGTTAATTATGACTGGACCCTACAAGTCATATGGTGCCATTACGAGTGGTTTCATAAGTCGTAAGGATAATAGTGTTGGGTTCCTTGGGGTACTTCCTTTGTTACAACTCCTAATGATGAGTCGTAAGGAGTGATAACGAGTCACGGGGTTGACCCATAGTCAAAGGAGGCACTTTTAAGCTTTAAAGTTTAGGGTATTCTAGACATTTTACCTCTTACTCAACTTGAAACCCATATCTTATAACCTCATTAGGGTGTAATTAGCACTCAAAAACACATCAAGTAACTTCTTAACACTCTTAAATTCCTCAAGGTAAAAAACACTTAGGGTTTTCAAGAGGTTGATCAATTAAGGCTTTCAACGATGATTTCTCTCCTTACATCTAACTATTTCAAGCATGTTCCTGCCTCATTATTAATTTATTAAAGAGCATATGTATTAAAGTGTTATTCACATAAAATTATTTTGGATTTGAAACAAGGGTTGTGGGTTTTGAATACTTGTTATTGAATAATATTTTCCCTTAATTTAATTATTATTATTTATGCTTTAAATATGGTTTTGAACTTGTGGGTGCATGAGTATGGTGGATTAATTAGGGAATTGTGATTTTCCCAAACTTGTGACTTTTGAATGGTTATGACCCTAACCCATAGTGTGAAACTAGTTTTTTTGAGTTGTGAAAAGGTAAGAATTTATAAATTGAACTAGTCTTGAACTATTGCATGATATAAAAAGGTATTTGAAATACAATGGTATGATTTAATAATTAAAGAGAGTCGATGTCCCCTCACCTTATATTAATAAACAAATAAAGTTGTCCTCCCCAAGTTAATCGAAGTTGTTTTGGCATGATGTATTACCTTGCAAGTATAGTTTGAATGAAGATACCAATAATGTATGCCTTAATGTTAAGTGTGGTTTATGATTTGGATTGTGTGATAAATGCTTTAATTAGGCTCTAATAAGGGTTGTGCAGATAAGTCATGAAAGTGGAGATCCAGGTGGCCGAAACTTGATACATTAGCCGACGCGGGGGTCAACATGACCAGTGAGGTTCCAATCCCCTTTATTATTGTGTTATGATTTGGGAGGCTCAATTTCCCTATAAGTCATTATATAATCGAGTTCTTAAGTTGCCTTAGTATATATTTAAAGGTTTGAGTCCCCCGTGTGCATATATATGAGATTATTCTCTGGTTTATGTGGCTACACGCACTAGGGCCTGATCAGGAAGTGAGAGTTGGGTCCTATATAGCTCGTGGTTACTATTATATGATGGTTGAGCTACAAAATCAAGGAAAAGTTTTAAAACACATTTTAAGACTTGTTCCCTATCCCGATATATGACACATACATGCATAGATACATACATATATATATATATATTCTTTTGACTATGTGCATTAGTTTTTTAATGATTTTAAATTATTGACCATGCCATTATGTTATCCTTATCCCCTAGTTACATGCTAGTGTTCACCCTGATAATCATCTTCGGACGTTGTATCCCCATATGATGCAGGAATTGGCTCTATTTATCTTACTCTGTGACTTGGATTCAAGATCAGATAGCAAGTCAGTTTAAAGTGGTGAGCTTTCATACTTTAGAAGGCCTCATTTCATGATTATCATTTCTTTCACATTTTGACTATTCCTTTGGATTTGGTATTTGGCTATTGTTGAGGGCATGTACCCACACCTTACTAATATTTAGATTTTAATCATTGTTTAGAAGACTTTGTTTTGACTTCTGCGGTTATTGGGTGGTGTCGGTGGTTGTTTGGTTGGTTGTTAGTGGTTGTTTGGTTGGTTGTCGGTGGTTGGTTATGGATATACATTAAAATTTTCTTAAGCTATTGCACACTATTTTGTTATATGTTAAGAATTCATCCGACTTTAGGTGTGTTGTTTTGGGGTTAGTTAGGAACAGGGGGTGATCTCTGGTCCATGTGGGACTTGAGATACTCGACATAGCCAGGCCCTGGTTCAGGTCATGTCAGGTCTGAAATTGGATTGAGGGCTCTTTGATGATTATCAGTTAAATTTTATTTCCCATAGTTTAAATGTCTCGTGTATATATATATTGATAATATTTGCGATTGAATGGGTGCATTATTATGGAATATAGAATGGGAAATGTGGACTTTCCTAAATTGATGGATTTTGGCTTTGTAATGGCATTAACCTCAACCCAACTGCATGATTTTGGTTTTAAATGTGTAATTTGTATGATTCAACTCACTTTTGAAAATGTTGCATTACATTAATGGAAAAATGGATAAAATTGATTTGAAAGGACTTGATGGCCATGGTTTTGGACTTTTAAAAGGGACTTGGGAGTCAATTTGATAATTGGAATGGACTGGCATGATAATATAAGCCTACAAGCATAATTGGTATGACAATACCAAGTGGTAAATTCCTTAAAATAAGACTCCTTGGTTTATGGATAGGATTACATGCAAAATAGTTTTAATTTAGGTTTAAAGGAGGTTATGTAGCTCACGGTGAAGGTGGAGGTCCCGAAAGGACCAATATTGTAAACCATGTTTGTCGACGTAGGGGTCTATATAATTGTGTGCTTGGTTCAAACATTATATTTTTGGGATAGCTGGTGTCTTGGTGTCTCAGTGTAACACCCCACATTTTTGAGCTAGAAATTAAACCATCATTGCTACATGTGTAAACCCTAATCCCATGATTTGTATTTGAACATATGTTTCATGAACATTATCCTAGTGTTAATAATGCTTTTAAGGTGAAAATTTTTCATAAGAATCACTTAGAGCAAAGTTGATCTAGGAGCCTTTGATTCGGCCAAATTTTGGTGTTTGATTCCGAAAGGGTCAGATTTGAACGTGTATAACTTCATTCATAAGTTGGCTTGTGTAATTTCTGTGTGTTGCATGGTGATTTCATAGTGCCAAAAGTGCTCCATTTTGACTTAAATCAAGAGCATTAAAGTCTTTTCACACCCCTAAACCATCCCTAATCACTCCTAATCGATGTAAGGGGTCTTTAAATGTATAAATTCCACTCTCTTAACCCCAACCATTCAAGCCATGATTCAAAATCCCTTCTTCTCTCGCAAGAATAAAATCCAAGCCCTTTTCTCAAGGAATCAAGAATTCAAGATTCCAACTTCAAGAAACCATCTACTAAGGTATGTGGGGTTTTGAACAAGGTTAATCTTTCAACCTTGTGCCCAAATGTATATTTCAAGTTGAATTTATATATTTTATGTTAGGGTTCATTCCCAAATCTTAGTGTGTTGAAAGCATAGCATTATCATGTGATTTAAGAGACTAAAGTGCATAAGAGTTGTACTTATTCATGTTTTATACAACAAGGTTGATATTTTGTTTTGAATTTCATTACTTTGATTAAAGTATTAAGTTTTTCCTTCGTTATGGGATTTCAAAGGTTTAAGGTGAGTTTGATTTATTTTCTCCTTAGTAGTTTGAACTCAATTCATGTCCTTGTATGATTCCATTGAAAGTTATGCTATCGCATGCTTTAAGTTTCTATTTCCTATGTCCTATTCAAGTGAATTTCATGTTATAATATCGAATTATAAGCTTATCCATGTAATCATGTTGTTTACTTATGTTTAATGCATTCCCATTTTCAAGCTCATGCTCTTCACTTACTTGGTGAGATGCTTATGTTTTGGATCATCGAACCATAATTTCCATACAACAGTTTTAAGTGCTAATATTATATTTTATGAATCATTCAATGCTGGAGGGTTATGAACACCCGATACCTATGTGATTTACATGATTTCAAATTTTCAAGTAACAAGTCAGTCAGAACCATGATTTTATTCCCATACTCAGATTATCATTTTTATAATGAACCCACAAGTATTATTTTATGTTTAATACCTCAGATTACAAGTTCATGCCTACTTCAGATTATGCATGCACTATCAGTTTTCAAAATACCATATTGAGCATATCAGTCTTTAGTTCATGCACCAATTAATGATTTTAGTGTCAGTTTAGTTGAGAGTAGGACATAGCACAAAGCGAACCAAGGGGTAGGGGATCACCTGCCATTACAGGGTGTGACCCTTAGTATCAATCCCTGAGTTACAGAACTACATAGTTAGCGTAGGTTTGAGATGTCTACCTGCCAGTCGTGGGTTAACGTATATCTCATGAGAGTACCTGCCAGGAGTGGGTGACTCTTTAGTCCTTTGGGACACCAGTTTAGTGGATCCACATAGCTAGTATTAGTACCCGTGGCACTGTACTGACTCCCTTCCAACTAGGGTTATAGGTTGGACTTCGATTAGCTCAAATTGGGTCATGTCTTTTACATTATACCCCCCACAGTTTTAGTCTAATTACTTAGACTAAGTACAGTTCATTATTATATGATCAACATTCAGATATCAGTTAATCAGTACACAGATATCAGTTAATCAGTATTCAGATGTGAGCCGATCATTATTCGAATATCAGTTATTCAGTATTCAATCATTAGTTATTCAGTATTAGTAAATCAGTTAGCCCATATTCTGATGTGTGAAAAGACGCTAACACATTTGAGGCTTTTAACTCAAAATGATTGCAAGGTCTTAAGCAACTTTTATTGTTTTTTTATTATTTTATCTTTGATTTTGCAGTAGAAGCTAAGTTACAAGAGAACCAACAAGGATGGAAGCAAAAGAGTTGAAATTTAAAGCAAATAGAAGAGAAGTGTGGCTGACGACATTCCTGATAAGTTTCCAGCCCTATGATAAGTTATCAAAAATACTAGCAGCCTTAGACAGAGAATGGGCCTCAGCTAAAATTTGTGATGACATTTCCGGAAAAGTCATCAAGAAGTTGATAAGTCATCATAGAGGCCGTCAGCCTTAGGTAGAACATGTGAGCTGAGGTAGAGAAGTGACGACATTTTCTAATATGTCATCACACTTCTGATAAGTTGTTAGGATTCATCGTCATCCTTAAGCAGGAAGTGCTAAAACTGAAAAGGGAGCTGACGACATTTGTGATAAGTCGCCAAACTCCTGATAACGTATCATGAATGTCATCTCCTAATTTGAGGAATTATTAAACTCTTTGATTTTGTTTCCTTATTTAGGCTTAAATATTTAAAGCACAGTTTAGGGTTTTCTAAGGGAGTGGGGGAATATATTTGGATATACGTATTTTGTTGCTTTTCTCTCTAGTTTCTTGGCTTGAAAAACAATTAACTTCGAAGAGATTTTCATCAATATTTTGGGATTTCTATTGTGATCTAATCTGAGAATCACTAGTTATTATTCATCTTGTGGTAATTTCATCTTTCAATATTATGATTACAACTAGTTGTTTCGACTATTACATCAGGAGTGGCTAAACCCCTTTAACCCAAATTGTGGGATCTGTGGGTTAAGTCTTGGTAAAATGCTAAGTGTTTATGATTTTAAAGGTAATAGGACTCCTTGATAATTGTTAGATTTTAATCATTGTCTAGTGGTTGTAAATGATAGATAGTACCTACTTTGATTTGCTTGAGATAAGAAATCAAATGCAGTAGAAAGTGAATTATTGACAGGGACTTGGAAGCACTAAACTTCCATTTAATAATTGACGTTGTAATAAGGTTGATTAACCTGAGGTAAAGTCTGGTCTGTGAATATAAATTTCCTAAGTCTGAGAGGATTAGAAAATTAAATGCTTAAGTAGGTTGAGAGACATTTAGGCATAACTTCGATAAAGATAATCTATTGTCCTACCTACCGTGAGAATCTTGAATCATTATTAGCATCTGTCAAATACCAAAACCCATAGTGAATGTAATTCTAGTTTTTCATAAACTCTTGATTACAAATACTGAAACTAAAGTGACCAACAATTATTTGCTAAATCTCAAAAACCCCTATTTCAGGAAACATCCAACTATCAGTTGATTACATTGCAAATGACTTAAGTTCACACCATATTCCCTGTGGAATTCGATCCCAACCTAGTTGGGTTATATATTGACAACGATCACTTACATTCTTATTTGAGAGGTGTAGTTTGAGCGTTACCATATTCAGATATCAACTACTCAGTATATAGACATTAGTTATCCCTTTACTTAGATTTTAATCATTCTGTCGCACAGGCACTAATTATTCAGTTAATCGAATTAGCTCAGTACATGTTATGTTTGGTTTTGTATGTTTATGTATTCATGCTCAGTATATTGATATATTCAGATCCTCGAGTTATGTCATTTTCCATCCCATAGTTTTAGACCCAGAATTCATACATGATCCTTTATATAGTTTTACAACATGGTTAGCTTTACATGAGATGTACATACAATATTCAAGATTTACCGTCTCCCTGCTTTAATCCTACTTATTCTACAAAATTAAAGTTTTAATAAACTAAGTGTAGTAATTCACCAGATTATCAGATTATATTTGTTAGACATATTTTAAGACACTTCAACTTTTAGTTGATTTCAGTCTCTCGGTGAGTCTACTTACACTTAGCATGCATATTTTAAGATTATGTATCTATTTTGTTTTATGTGTTGCATTCACCCCTGCTTACTCAGTACATTCAAAAGTATTGATCCACATATATGTCTTTGGGCTACATTGTCTTATAATGTTGGTACCAATTGTATCCTACATATCATTATCAGACAGTTCGCAGTTTCTAACCAGCAGGTGATGAGTTCTCCTATTTTGGGGACTCTAGTCAGTTATAATTTATGTATCATATTGTATTTATTTATATATATTGATTAGTGGTAGTTGGAGGAATGTCCCAGATAACTATAGTCAGTATAGTAGAGGTAGCATAGATGGTGAGTCAGAGCCATAAAATGTAAATTTCATTTCTCTCTTCAGTTTTATTAGGTTGTAAACTTTATCAATATTATATTTGTCCAAATTATGTTATGATTATGTTTCCGCATAGAAAATTTAGCTATTTTATCTATTCTAAATTAGTTGCCCACGTATTATGCCAGTTCATGGGTTAGCTTTGAATCACTTGTGGTTCTAAGCATCATGTTATGACTAGGGGGTAGTCTCGGATCGTGACAAACTTAGTATCAGAGTACAGAGTTCAAGTGTCCTAGGGTGTCTATGAAGCCGTGTCTAGTAGAGTCTTGTAAAACAGTATGTAGACGTCTGTACTTTTATTAGGAAGGCTAACAGTCCCCACATATAATTACAGGATTACGCGTAGGCTATTAAAGTACCTCAATGTGCACTTATGTTCCAAAGTATGTAAAATTCCATTCATGTTCATGAAAAATTGCCATTAAGCCAAAGTCAAATATGCTTTCAGATCCCTTCTCAGAATCCAATGATAGCATGTGACCTAGAGTTAGAAGCATGAACCCAGAAGTTTAGTAATAGTAAAGTGGGGATAGTATTTGTTTTGATTTAGTAGATTATGTACCCATGGGGCTAGTTGTCTAAAAGGTGAATCGGTAGGCTTGAAATAGTACATTTAAGAACTTGAGTTTATTGATTCGAAATTTGGTATGGTGATATTGGGAATATTAGTGTAATGGTAATTCTCTTGGTTTAAGGAAAAGTATAAGTTTAGAGGTGTGACATTAGTAGACTAAGAAGGAAATTAGTATGGTTCATTAAAATTTTGAGAATATCCATGTTAATTGTTAGAATTTAAGTTTAAATCTTGGTTAAATGAGCTAACAGGAAGAGGATAACAAGTTCTGGATGGTGTGTATTCAGATGGAAATACTAGAAGTGGCGTTTACACTTACAGGTATAGTATTTCAGGGTAAGTTTAGTATATATATGTGTATTGTTATATCTCGGACTCTAGAGTAAAATGGTTGCAGTTCAGTTTTGAGCTTATTAAGGGGTCCATAGACTTAGAATGATAGTTTTAAGCTAAGAAAGAGATAATAGAACAAGAAACCAAGTAAAGCTCTCAGATTCTAGTAGTGATGTCGATGTATTATAGAACATTAGTAAGGGAGGAAGATGACCGATCCATTCTTACCTTAGTGTAAGGTTTTGTAATTCAGTCATCACGATATCTACACATGCCTTATAAGTCAGCTCCATGATCATAGCTCATATTCATGCACTTTCCATTGAATCATGTACGCTTCCAGTTCCTAATATAAGAAGTTCTAGTTCACTCAGGAGTACAAATCATATTCCATGAATTTATAAAACTCCAAACTCACGTCATGCAATTCATGACTTATGTACTTATGCTTTACAGTATGTTCCGTTCTAGGTACTCATGTTACACTCTTAATGATCAGCAAAATTTAGATTATGTCATGTATACCCTCAATTTAGGTCTCTTAAAGGAGTCCATGCCATGGAGAATCTATTCCTCAGGCCTCAGTTAAGGGTCCAAGTTATTCATAGTATTCTTTCATGTTTTAGGTCCTCATATTATAACCTTTCAATAACCTCTTCTTTTGTTAAGGTAGTGGTGATGAAATAAATTAATGATCAACGATTTAGATGTGAAAGAGTAATTGTTCCATATTAGGAAAAGATTATTATATGCTTGTTCTATATAAGGCGATAAGTGTGAAGAGATATTGAGGAAAAGCTTTTGAAATATACCATGGTTAGTTGAGAATTCTACATGTGTTTTATTATGGATAGAGCATGGGATTTGTTATTGATAAGGGATATTTGAGAATGTGGTAAAGGTTCCTAGGTGGGTTGGTTGACCAAAAGTTTACATGTGGTTATAATGATAGGCTTAAATGTGATGTTGTTATATAAGTGGAAGAACGCATTGTACGATAGTAAATTCTTGGTAAGAGGTTGCATTTAGTTGTTGAAGTGATAAGAAGAATTATTCTTGAGATGTGAAGTTGTTAAAATACATGGGGTTTTGAATTCATGGCTCAAACTAGTATTGCAGTGTTATGTGTGCACTTAGTAGATTTGAGTAGTTTTTAACATTGTGAGAGAATTCAGTTCAGCTAAGACTTTAGTAGATAGATTATCAGTGCCCATGTAAAGATTATAAGTAGCCCCAAGTGGAGTACTGTATTAAAGGGGAATGTTTAGTTGAGGGAGTGTTTGACGAGTTGTCTAAGCTTGAAAGTAGAAGTTGCAGTATTAAGAATCGAGTAGAAGTTGTAGTATTAAGAATCGAGGAATTGCAAAGGCCACATCCTAGGGTATTTTAATTCTCCCCCACTTGGATCATTCATCCTCAAATGACTGAACAAGGCAGTATAAGCACGATTAAACCCCCAAACATCTCTACCCTTACCTTTAACTAAGTTAGAAAACAAAGGTACCAAGTGAAACACTATAGTTTCTAGACCTTAGAAAGTTTCCTTGATTTTTGATTTCTAGGAATGATACAACTTAGGGGATTGAGTCATTCACTTGGATACGTGTGGTATGGTCCATTCATATGCTTACCAGTGTTGGTTGGCAAGATAGATATAGTTACTTTAATGGGTACGATTTGGGTGGTACGAGTTGTTTAGTTAGGTACGGGTTCTTTGGTTACTTTACTTAAACTTATACTTGGTAACTTAATTTGGATATGAGTACAAGTGGCTCACCATGAGCCATAAGCCAAGGTACGAGTCGTACCCAGGACTCGTATGGTGGTTAGTGTTCAAACCTCCTGGATTTCATTTTGTCAGGGGTACGGTCTATGGGTACTAGTCGTACACTTGAATATGACTTGGGTTTAGGTATGTCAAACCTTGGATAGTGTTGGGTCCAAGGGGAAAGCCTAGGGTACAAGAGGTAGGTACCACTCATACAGGATGTGTATGATTCGTAAGGGTCAGTCGTACCTTATGAACTGGGATTATGTAGCTCAGCTATCCTAAATTCACCCATGGGCTATATGGATTTTGCTTCCCCTAATTAAAGGGCCTCGACATGTATTATCCACACAAGCTGGATAAAAACCAAAGATGACTAGTACATCTCCCATCATATAAGTGTGACATGATGCACACGGGTCACCAAGACCATCCTAACATCGGCTAACATGAGTTTCTAATTTTTGTACCCCCGGGACCACCTACCACAACTTTGCCAACACATCCCCTTTTAAGCCCATATTAAAACCATTCACACATAATCAACCATTTACCAAGGAGTATTATTTATTAGGCAATAACTATTGGTATCGTCATGCCCAAACTAGAGCTTGGAAGTCTATCCATTTATGCCATAACAATGTCATTAAACCAATTTGACTCAAAAGTTTCCATTTAAACTAGTACCATGGCCACCAAGGCCATTCCAATCCATTTAAAACCATTTAAACTAATTTAGGTTCCATTACCTTGCTATGCAATACAAGGATTTCAATAATAGCCAAACTATGTGATAAAAGCATTCTCATTGGCATTTTAACAAACATGTTGAGGGCATATAGTTTCCAAAGCGAAAACCTAGTATCAATTGACCATTCCCAATCAACCACATTTTCAAATCATAATTAAAACATATAAACCATAAGTAAAACATGGAAAAACACGATCCAACCCAGAAAAAACAAAAACCCCAACATATATTTCAAAACCCACAAATAATACACAATAATGCCATGAAAACAATTCACTAAAACATGATTTTAGTTGAACTACAAATAAGAGAGATTTGATTATCTTAATTGATTATCTTAAAGAAAACCATGGCATTTCTTAAACCAAGATCTTGAGAGAGATTTGAGAGTGTTTAGAGAGTATTTAATTTTGAATAATAGGTTAATAATGCCTCTAAAGGTGTTTTATGACGTGGGGTCAAAAGAAACTATTAGGGTAAATATCCAGAATACCCCCAACTTAAATTGTAAAAATCCATTAGGTGGGTACAGTTGGACCCCTCAAATCGTATCCACACCATAAGAGTAGTACCCCATCCTCGTATCTTGATGAAAAAATTGGACACCATATTTTGTCCAACATACGAGTCCTGAGCCTAACTCGTACTATCACCATATGACAAGTACCATTCAAGTCGTACCCTAAGTAGAATATCAAGGCTAGACACTGGACAACATACCGTTGGGCACTATACTTTTTGTATCATAAACATATGACTCATTACCACCAACCCATGACCACAACAGAGTCCCAACCACTAGATACTGAACACCTTATGAGTTGGGTCGCCTAACCCATACTCACACATACGACTAGTATGGTGAGTTATATAATGACCAGAAAGCTTAACACTCAAGGAATTGCAAGGGACAGAATCCAGAGTGTTTCATGAAATACCCCAGATGTTGGACCTTGAAAATTCCTTGAGCTTTGAGTTTACTACCCTGGCTACGACTGGACCCTATGAAGTGTAGCGGGTTCTCACGAGTCATTGGGATAAGTCATAACAAAACCAGTAAGTTTGTGGATAGATTAAGCTCTGAGTATAAGTTTCTCACTAAGATCCGCAAGGATATATTATGAGTCATCAGGTGTAATCATAGGGTGTCCAGCGTAAGTGCCAATTTGGGTTTTTTGTTAATTACGAGTGGACCCTATGAGTCATATGGAGCCATTATGAGTGGTGTCATGAGTCGTAAGGATAATAGTATAAGGTGCCTTGGTAGTACTGCCTTTGTTCCAACTTCTGATGATGAGTCGCAAGGAGTGGTAACGAGTCAAGGGGTTGACCCACAGTCAAAGGCGGCACTTTTTAAGATTTAAAGTTGAGGTTATTCTGGATATTTTACCTCTTACTCACTTAAAACCCACGTCTTATAACCTCATTAGGGTTTTATTAGCACTCAGAAACATATCAAGTAACTTCTTAACATTCTCAAATTTCTCAAGGTTAAGAACACTTAGGGTTTTCAAGAGGTTGATCAATTAGGGCTTTCAAGGGTGATTTATCTCTGTAAATCTAACTATTTCAATAATATGAATCTTCTCTCATTGTTAATTTATTGAAAAGCATATGTATTAAAGTGTTATTCACGTGGAATTATTTTGGATTTTAAACAAGGGTTGTGGATTTTGAATGCTTATTGTTGAACAATGTTTTCCCTTAATTTAAGTATGACTATTCATGCTTTAAATATGGTTTTGAACTTTTGGGTGCAAGGGTATGGTAGATGAATTAGGGAGTTATGATTTTCCCAAACTAGTGATTTTTGAATGGTTATGACCCCAACCCATAGTGTGAAACAGATTTTTTGAGCTATGAGAAAGGTGGGAATGTGTTTATTGAACTAGTCTTGAACTGTTGCATGATATAAAGAGGTATTTCAAATATAAAGGTTTGATTTAATGATCAAAAAGAGTCAGTGTTCCCTCACCTTATATTAATGAACAAATGAAGCTGTTCTCCCCAAGTTAATGTAAGTTGTTTTGTCATGATGTATTACCTTGCAAGTGTAGTTAGAATGATGATACTAACAATGTATGCCTTAATGTTAAATGTGGTTCATGATTTATATTTTGTGATAAATGCTTTAATTGGGCTCTAATAAGGGTTGTGTAGTTAAGTCATAAAAGTGGAGGTCTGGGTGACTGACATTGGAAATCATATTTGCCGATGTGGGGGTCAAAGTGACCAGTGAGGTTCCAGGATCCCTTATTATTATTTCATGATTAGGGAGGCTTGAGTTCCCCATAAATAATTATATGATCTAGTTCTTAAGTCATCATAATATATGTTGGAAGGTTTGAGTACCCCATTTGCATATATATGAGATTATTCTCTGGTTATTATGGCTACATGCACTGGGGACCGATCAGGGGGTAAAAGTTGAGTCCCATATAGCTCGTAGGTACTATTATATGGCGGTTGAGCTACACAATCTAGGAAAAGTTTTTAAATGCATTTTAAGCCTTGTTCCCTATCCTGACATGTGACATATACATACATACATATATATATGCATTTGAATATGTGCATTGGTTTTAGAATGATTATAAATTGTTGACCATGTCATTACGTTATCCTTATCCCCGAGTTACATGCTAGTTCTCATCCTACTAATCGTCTTCGGGTATTGTATCCCCACACGATACAGGAATTGGCTCTACTTCTCCTGCTTAGTGACTTGGATTCAAGATCAGATAGCAAGTTAGTTTAAAGTGGTGAGCTTTCATACTTTGGAATGCCCCATTTTATGATTATGGTTTCTTTCACATTTTGACTATTCCTTCAAATTTGGTTTTTGTCTATTGATGGGGGCATGTCCCGACACTTTACTAATATTAAGTTTTTTATCATCATTTAGAAGGCTTTATTTGGACTACTACAGTTATTGGGTGGTATCGATCAGTCATTTAGCTTGTCGTCGGTGGTTGGTTATGGACATGCATTAAAGTTTTCATAAGTTATTACAGGCTATCTTGTTATATATTCAAAATTTATCCAACTTTAGATGTGTTGTGTTTGGGTTGGTCAGATACTTGGGGTGATCTCTAGTCCACATAGGACTTGAGATACTCAATACAGTCAAGCCCTGGTTTGGGTCATGTAAGGTTTGAAATTGGGTTGAGGGCTCTTTGATGATTATCAGTTAAATTATATTTCCTATGGTTTAAATGACTTATTTATACATAAATTGATGATTTTTGGGACTGAGTGAGTGTATT
The DNA here is from genome assembly GCF_002878395.1 of Capsicum annuum. Taxonomy (NCBI): domain Eukaryota; kingdom Viridiplantae; phylum Streptophyta; class Magnoliopsida; order Solanales; family Solanaceae; genus Capsicum; species Capsicum annuum. The sequence continues at coordinate 69,814,923 of NC_061122.1, read as the reverse complement.
ATTATGGAATTTGGAATGGGAAACAAGTACTACCCTAAATTAATGGATTTTGGCTTTGTAATGGCATTAACCTCAACCCACCTACTTGATTTTGGTTTTAAATGTGGAATTTCCATGATTTGACTCACTTTTGAAAATATTTCATTACATTAATGGACAAATGGATAAAAATGATTTGAAAGGACTTGGTGGCCATGGGTTTGGATTTTTAAAAATCACTTGGGAGTCAATTGGATAATTGGAATGGATTAGCATGATTATATAAGTCTATAGGCATAATTGGTATGACAATACCAAGTGGTAAATGCCTTAAAATAAGACTCCTATGTGTGTAAACACTAATCCCATTATTTGTAGTTGAACATATATTTCATGATCATTGTCCTAGTGTTAAGAATGCTTTTAAGGTGAAAAATGTTCATAGGAATCACTTAGTGAAAAGTTAAGCTAAGAGCATTTGATTTGGCCAAATTTGGTGTTTGATTCCAAAAGAGGCAGATTTGAACGTGCATAAGTTCTTTCATATTTGGACTTTGTCATCTCAAGACCCACATAATTGTAGATAATTGAATCAGCTTTCCTACGACACTAATTTTTCCTTAATCTGATACCCGAGCAAAAAATTATGGTCATGTAAAGGTCGTGCATCGCATGACAATCAAAAAAGGCCAGTAGAAAGAGTGTGTGATGGTCATGCATCTCCCACTTGGAGCTGTACGATGGACATGTATCACCCACCTTGGCTTGGGCAATTTTTGTGTGTCGCATGGTGATTGCATTGTGTCAAAAGTGCTCTGTTATGACTTAAATCAAGAGCATTGAAGTCTTTTCACATACCTAAACCATCCCTAATCACTCCTAATCGATATAAGGGGTCTTTAAATACGTAAATTCCACTCTCTTAACCCCAAGAATTCAAGTCATGATTCAAAGACCCTCCTCCTCTCGCAATAATAAAATCTAAGCCCCTTTCTCAAGGAATAAATAATTCAAGCTTCCAAGTTCAAGAAACTCTCAACCTTGTGCCCAAATGTATGATTTTCAAGTTGAATTTATATTTTTTAAGTTAGGGTTCATTCCCAAATCCTCATGTATTGAAAGCATAGCATTATCATATGATTTAAGGGACTAAAGATCATAAGAGTTGTGCTTATTCATGTTTTATACTACAAGGTTGATATTTTGTTTTGTATATCATTACTTTGATTAAAGTATGAGTTTTTCCTTTATTATGAGATTTCATATGTTCAGGATGAGTTTGATTCATGTTCTCCTTAGTAGTTTGAACTAAATTCATGTCCATGTATGATTCCATGAAAAGTTAGGTTATCTCATGCTTCAAGTTTCTATTTCCCATGTCCTGTTCAAGTGAATTTCATGTTATAATGTCAAATTATGAACTTATCCATGTAATAATGTTTTTTACTTTTGTTTAACAAGTCATGTTCTTCACTTACTTGGTGAGATGTTTATGTTTTGGATCTTCAAACCATAATTTCCATACAATAGTTTTTAGCATTAATATTATATTTTATGAATTATTCAATGCTAGCGGGTTATGAACACCCGATACCTATGTGATTTATATGATTTCAAATTTTCAAGTAACAAGTAAGTCAGAACCATGATTTTAACCCCATATTCAGATTATCATTTTTATAATGAACCCACCAGTATTATCTAATATTAAATACCTCAAATTACAAGTTCATGGTTACTTCAGATTATCCATGCATTGTCAGCTTTCAAAACACTATGTTTGAGCATATCAGTCTTCAATGCATGCACCAATTTATGATTTCAGTTTCAGTTTAGTTGGGAGTAGGACTTAGCATGGATCAAACCCAGGGGTGGGGGCTTACTAGCCATTAGAGCATGTGACCCTTAGTAGCAGTCGTTGAGTTACAGAACTACATAGCCACCGTATGTTTGAGATATCTACCTGCCAATCGAGGGTTGATGCATATCTCATGAGAGCACCTGCTAGGAAAGGGTGACTCCTTAGTCCTTTGGCACACCAGTTTAGTGGATCCACACAGCCACTATAAGTACCCATGGTACGGTACTGACACCCTTCCAACTGGGGTTATAGGTTGGACCACGATTAACTTAGATTGGGGAATGTCGGTTACATAATACCCCCCACAATTTTAGTCAAATTATTCAGACTAAGTACAGTTCAGTATTACATAATCAACATTCAGATATCAATTAATCAATATACAGATACCAGTTAAATAGTATTTAGATGTGAGTCGATCATTATTCAAATATCAGTTATTCAGTATTCAGTCATCAGTTATTCAGTATTCATATATCAGTTATCCCGTGTTCAGATATCAGCTACTCAGTATATTGATATTAGTTATCCCCTTACTTAGATTTTAATAATTTAGTCACACAAGCATCAATTATTCAGTTAATCAGATTAGCTCAGTACATGTTATGTTTGGTTTTGTATGTTTATGCATTCATGCTTAGTATATTGGTATATTCAAATCCTTAAGTTATATCAGTTTCTATCCCATAGTTTTAGACCCAGAATTCTTACATGATCCTCAATATAGTTTTACAACATATTCAGCTTTACATGAGATGTACATACAGTATTCATGATTTACCGCTTCCCAGCTTTAGTACTACTTATTTTACAAAACTGAAGCTTTAAAAAACTAAGCGTAGTGACTCACCAGCTTATCAGATTATATTTTTTAGACATGTTGTAAGATACTTCAGCTTTCAGTTGATTTCAGTCTCTTGGGGAGTCTACTTACACTAAACATGCATGTTTAAAGATTACGTATCTGTTCAGTTTTATGTATTTCATTCACCCTTACTTACTCAGTACATTCTAAAGTATTGATCCATATATATGTCTATGTACTACATTGTCTCATAATATAGGTACTAGTTGTAGCCTATACATCATTATCAGACAGTTCGCAGTTTTCAACAAACAGGTGATGAGTTCTCCTATTTTGAGGACTCTAGTCAATTATAATTTATGTATTATATTGTATTTATTTATATGTATTGATTAATGGTAGTTGGAGGAATGTCCCTAATATCTATAATCAGTATAGTAGAGGCAGCATAGATGGTGAGACAGAGTCATGAAATGTAAATTTCAATTCTCTCTTCAGTTTTATCAAGTTGTAAACTTTATCAATGTTAAATTTGTCCAGATTATGTTATGACTATATTTTCGCACAGAAAATTTAGCTATTTTATATATTCTAAATTAGTTGCCCACGTGTCATGCCCGTTCATGGGTTAGCCTGGGTCACTTATGGTTCTAAGTACCGTGTTAAGACTAGGGGTAGTCTCGGGTTGTGAAAAACTTGTTATCAGAGTATAGAGTTCAAGTGTCCTAGGGTGTCTATGAAGTCGTGTCTAGTAGAGTCTTGTAAAATTGTACGTAGATGTCTGTACTTTTCTTAGAAAGGCTACAGAGCATTTAAGAAACATTTCCCTTTTTTTCATATCTCAGATCGTGCAATAGAAATGTTCTCTACGGAACTTATGTAGATTCGTACATTACTTTATTCTTTCCAGCTCTACCATATTTAATGTTACAAAAATATCCAAGTTTAAATCTTTCTAGATAGAGTTTTATCGAACAGTCCCCACTGATAGTTACAGGATTACACGTAGGCTATAAAACTACCCCAATGTGCCCATATGGTCCAAAGTATGAAAGATTTCATTCATGTTCATGAAAATCAGCATTAAGTCAAATTTGAATAGCTTTCAGATCACTTCTCAGAATCCTATGATAGCACATGACCTAGAGTTAGAAGCATGAACCCATAAGTTTAGCAGCAGTAAAATGGGGTTAGTATTTGTTTGGAATTAGTATATTATATACCCATGGGGTTAGTTGTCTGAAAGGTGAATCGGTAGGCTTTAAATAGTGTATACAAGAATTTGAGTTTGTTGATTTAAAATTTGGTATGATGATATTGGGAATATTGGTGTAATGGTAATTCTCCTAGTTTAGGGAAAATTATAAGTTTAGAGATGTGACATTAGTAGACTATGAAGGAACTTAGTATGGTTCATTAAATATTTGGGAATATCCATATTAAGTGTTAGAATTTAAGTTTGAATCTTGGTTAAATGATCTAATAGGAAGAGGATATGAAGTTCAAGATGGTGTGAATTAAGATGGAAGTACTAGTAGTGGCTTTTACACTTTCAAGTGTAGTATTTTAGGGTAAGTTTAATAAATATATGTGTGTATTGTTATATCTAGAACTCTAGTGTAAAATGGTTGCAGTTTAGTTTAAAGGTTAATAAGGGGTCCACAAACTTGGAATGATAGTTTTAAGCTAAGGGGGAGATGATAGAACAAGTAACCAAGTCAGGCTCTCAGATTCTAGTAGTGATGTCGGTGTATTATAGAATATTAGTAAGGGAGGAAGATGCCCGATCCATTCTTATCTCAGTCTAAGGAGTGTTATACCTTGGACAAAGTTGGGTTCAAGGGGGAAAACCTAGGGTACCAGAGGTGGGTACCTCTCGCACAGGATGGTACAACTCGTAAGGGTCAGTCATACCCTATGACAGGAATTTAATGCAGTTTGAGTGAGGGCAATTTGGACATTTTACCACTTATCCCAATAAGGTTCCACGACTTATATTGCACTTGGAAGGTTATTTTCCCTATTATTTTATCCTTAAACACTTGAAAAACACTTTTAAATCCTCTTTAGAGCTCTTGGGCAAAGGAAGCTAGGGTTTCATCTTAAGGAGTAATTTGGGGCTTGTCTTGGTGATTTCTCTCCATTATCATCTTGATTTAAAGCATGTTCTCTTCCCTCATTGTTAGTTCCAACTTAAGGCATGATTTTTTACAATGTTTTTATGATTTAAATGTTTTATGATTTTCAGTTTTCAACTATGATTTGGGGGTTTTGGTTATAAATGTTTGGTTATGGTTCTCCCATGATTTTAACTATGCTTTTATATACATTAATAGTGGTTTTGGATAATTGATTGCATGGGAATGGTTCTTCAGTAATGGAACCCTAAATGGTATGAATTGTTTAAATAGTTTTGAATGGATTGAAAAGGTCTTGGTGGCCATGGTTTTAGTTTAATTAGAAATCATGTGGGGTACATGGGAATACCCTAAGGATTGGTAAGGACAATACTTTGGTTAATAATAATGAAATAATGGTTTGGTTGGAAAATAGCTTTAATTGGGCTTAAAGAAGGGTGATTAGCGAATCTTTAGAAGGTGGAGCCTGGGAGAATCAAAACTGGTAATGCATATTTGTCGATGTGAGGTTTGGTCCTAGTGACCGTGTGGATGATGTCACACTTTATATTTTGGGGGATCTACTTATCATCCCAGGTTTTCTTCCCTGGTCATGCAACTTCACGCATTGGGTCCCTTTCAGTAGGGGGCAGTTGAACCTATATAGCCCATGGGTGGTTTAGGAAAGAAGAGTTGCACATCCCAGGTAAAGGTTTTAAATGGCATATATATATGTATGTATATATGTGTGGTTGTGTGCATATGGATGGTTTTTACTTGATTTTATAAATGGCATTATTTTATCCTTATCCTGAGTTCATGCTAGCATTCACCGCTAACCCATCTTTAAGTATTGTATCCCCACGCGATGCAGAAACTGGCCGTTCTAATCCTCCTACTTATCAATTCGTACTTCGGGATCAGCATATGGATTGAAGTGGTGAGATTCTATCTATTCGGAAGGCTCTATTTCATGGATATCATTTCATACTTTGGATTATTTATAGATATTGGATTTGTCCCAAATATTTGTATTCTTTTTGTTAGAGGCTTTAGTGGTACTGCTATAGGTTGGATGGGCGGAATCGGTATTGGTGTCAATCTTAGTATTGGCATTGATATTTGGGCTGACTTCATTAGACAAAATTTCTCACTATTCCATGGTATTTCATTTTGGGATTATATATTTAATTATTAATGGAACTTATTTAGTTATGCTTGGATCTATGGTTTGGTTTGGCTTAGAATGGTTGGATGGTTGATAGGAGACGGTCGACTTGGTTGGGTCAGTCTCGGTAATAGACCTATCCCAGATTCTGTAATCTGAATAATTACACTATCTTGTTATATGTTCGATATTCAGTCAACTCAAAGTAGGCGGATGGAGGTTGGGTTGGATAATGGGGGTGGTTTCCGATCCCAGTTAGACTTGGGATGCCCATTATGATAAGGACCCGGGCTGGGTCGTGTCACCAAGGAAGTCAATATTTCCTTTAACAAAGTTTGAAAACAAAGACGTTATGAAGAACACATACCTTGCACATGAATTTTTGGAGCAGAAAACAGGAACGGATACTTGGAATTCATGTCCTCTTCAGCTTCCCAAGTATCCTCTTTGACCTTGCGGTTCCTCCATATAACCTTTATCGAGGCCACATCCTTCGTCCGCAACCGATGAACCTGACGATCCAAGATTTCAATCGGGATCTCTCCATAAGATAGGTAATTCAATATACCAATATCCTTGATAGAAATAATTTTTGACGAATCACCAATGCACTTCCTCAACATAGAAACCCCCCACCTTTCATGACCCGAGCTGGGGCCCTGGCTATAACGGGTATCTTGAACCATCTAGGCCTGAGAGACCCCCCTGTAATGGCCTGGTCCACTAGAGATATTATTCATTTTAGATCCAGGACTGCACGGCTTTAAAATATGTCACTAGGGAGTGAGGCTTACTTACTTATATACCCATCATCCCTTCTGTGTTTCGCTGATGTGAAACACTTTATCCTAAGTTGGGGTGTTACATACACCCCCTTATGGACTAAGCATCCTCGCTGAGGTTTACCCTCACAGAATGTATTAAAGTGTTATTCATATGGAATTATTTTGGATTTAAAACAAGGTTGTGGGTTTTGAATACTTATTGTTAAATAATGTTTTCCCTTACTTTAATTATGACTATTCATGTGTTAAATATAGTTTTAAACTTATGGGTGCATGGGTATGGCGGATGAGTTAGGGAGTTGTGATTTTCCCAAACTTGTGACTTTTGAATGGTAATGACCCCAACCCATAGTATGAAACTGGTTTTTTGAGTTATTAGAAATGTTGGAATTTATAAATAGAACTAGTCTTGAACTATTGCATGATATAAAGAGGTATTTCAAATATAATGGTCTGATTTAGTGATCAAAGAGAGTCGGTGTTCCCTCACCTTATATTAATAAACAAATGAAGTTGTTCTCCCCAAGTTAATGGAACTTGTTTTTGGCATGATATATTAACTTGCAAGTATAGTTGGAATGATGATAACAACAATGTATTCCTTAAGGTTAAATGTTGTTCATGATTTGGATTATGTGATAAATGCTTTAATTGGGATCTAATAAGGGTTGTGTAGCTAAATCATGAAATTGGAGGTCCGGGTGACCGACACTGGAAACCGCATTTGCCGACATGGGGGTAAAAGTGACCAGTAAGGTTTCGATCCCCCTTATTATTATTCCATGATTAGGGAGGCTTGAGTTCCTCATAAATAATTATATGATCGAGTGCTTAAGTCACCTTAGTATATGTTGGAAGGTTTGAGTCCCCTGTGTGCATATATATGAGATTATTCTATAGTTTGTGTGGCTACATACACTGGGGCTCAATCAAGGGGTGAGAGCTGGGTCCCTTATAGGCCGTGGGTACTACTATATGACGGTTCAATTACACAATCTAGGCAAAGTTTTAAAACGCCTGTTAAGTCTTGTTCCCTATCCAGACATGTGGCATATACATACATACATACATATATACATATATATATATATATATATATATATGCATTTGACTATGTGCATTGGTTTTTAAATGATTTTAAATTGTTAACCATGTCATTATGTTATCCTTATCCCTGAGTTACATGATAGTGTTCACCCTGCTAATCATCTCTGAACGTTGTAACCTCACACGATGCAAGAATCGGCTCTACTCCTCCTGCTCAGTGACTTGGATTTAAGATCAGCTAGCAAGTCAGTTTAAAGTGGTAAACTTCCATACTTTATAAGGCTCTATTTCATGATTATGGTTTCTATCATATTTTGACTATTTCTTAGGATTTGGTTTTTGGCTATTGTCGAGGGCATATCCCGACACTTTACTAATATTCAGTTTTTGATCATTGTTTAGAAGGCTTTGTTTGTACTACTGCGGTTATTGGGCGGTGTTGGTTAGGTATTTAGCCGATCGTTGGTGGTTGGTTATGGACATGCATTAAAATTTTCTTAAGCTATTGCATGTTATCTTGTTATATGTTCAAAATTCATCCGACTTTAGGTATGTTGTATTTGGGTTGAGACATGATTTGGCCAGAGAATCATACTAGAGAGATGTAAACTACTTATGATACACTTGACCATCTCTGAAAAACACTAAACCCTACATTTAGCTGACGGACATGGCGACCACTTCCTGTTGGTTAGACCCACCAAAAAATGCTAAAATCATGACTTAGAATGAACTATCTACCAAACAAACATATGTTAATGTTTTGAAACCTAGGAGTGCTACTATTAATGAAGTTAGAGTACCTTCGAAACCCGTATTGATGGAGGGTGAACCAAGTATCACTTGGAAATCATCAGAGATTCAGAACTTAATACTGCAAGAAAATTTGCAATTTGCAATAATTGGTAAATTTTTTTCTTATGGTAAACCAAATTTTAGTGAACTGAGGAAAGTACTACCAAGCCAATGTGGGATCAAAGGAGATTGTAATATTGGTGTCCTTGACTCTAGATATATTCCCATTACATTAGAGGTGATGGAAGATTATGTTAATTTGTTATCAATGGCTGCTTATTATCTCAAAGACATGGATCAATTTTGGCAGATGCAAACAATAAAATGGGATCCTTCATTTAAGATTAATGTGGAGACTACTATAGGGATTGCATGGATCTCGATGCCAGACTTACCTCCTAATTTTTTTGAGAAAGAGATGATTTTTTCAATAGCATCAGCTGTTGGAAAACCACTAACAGTAGATATGGCCACAAAGAATAAGACAAGACCTAGTTATGCAAGAGTTAAGGTAGAAGTAGATTTGGTTGCTAAATTACCTCAGCAAGTTAGAATTAATCAAGAGGATGATGTAACAGGAGAAATAAGGTTTAAATAGGTACAAATTGACTATGACTATATGCCCAAATATTGTAAGTAGTGTTGGTTACAAGGACATAATTAAGAGACTTGTTAGAATAAACACCTTAAACTACAGCAGGAGAAGATGGAGAAGCAGAGAAAATAATTCACTGAACAAGGGGAAGGAAATATAGATAAGGAGGAGGGAAAGGTGTTGAGTAATCAAAGTAGGATTCATAGTTATAAGCAGCAGTGGCTCACTAGAAGAATAAGACAGGTATGGACTTATAGTGGGGGAAGTAGAAGAAGAGGGCCAGAAAGAAGTCCACATGTCTAAAACTTTTGATGCATTAACTAATGAAGACACAATAGAGGATCCTAGTAATGAAAACTAGCAAGAGGATAATTTTGAAAAGGTGGAAAATAAAGAGTATGACAAACAAAGTACCAAGGATTGGATTACTAGTAGCTTTGGAAGCAACAATTTGAATAAAGAGAGCACAGAAAATCAAAAGATACAAACCACAAAGAAAGAACCTCATAGGAAGGAGAATGTTGAACAAGTGGAAAAAGTACATTCAACAAGAGAATAACAAGTACAGAATGATAGTACAAGTACAGAGGAGTCAATGCAGCTGGCAGTAGTGGAAAATAAGAATAATAAGGAAGAGTCACATGTGGTAAAAGATGTTTTGCCATTGGCCATTCATGCAGGTAATCTGTTGGAGTATGCTAACAAGAATAATATATGCTTGGGTGAGGAGGATCTAAAAGATCCTATTAATAAAGTTGCAATTGAAGGTAACCTATCACCAAAGCAGATAGATAAATTGAAGTTGAAACAAGGGATGCAGAAAAGAAAAGAACTTTTTTTGAAATCATCCTCAATGCAGACTAGAAGCTCTCTAAAGAATAAATTAAATGAAATCTCTTATTTGGAATATCAGATCAGTCGATACCCAACAGGCATTCACAAGATTGACTAATCTTCATAAGAGACATTAATTTTATTTCATTGGATTGATGGAACCGTTTCAGAATAATCATACACTTGAACATTACAGAAGGAAATTGGGAATGAAGCATGCAGTAGATAATAGATTAGGAAAAATATAGGCCTTTGTTGATGAGATGATTACTTTTTTAGTGGTAGCAAATGCAAAACATAGTTAACCTTAAAGTTGCAAATTCAAGAAGTAGGGATTACTATTTTTGTAACATTAGTTTATGCTAAATGATCCCAACATGAAAGAGTAGAGTTATGGGAATCACTGGAATAAATGAACAATAACATTAATGATCCTTGGCTAATAGAAGGTGATTTTAATGTTATTACTAATGAAGAAGAGAAGTTTGGAGGCCTTCCTATTACTTTAGATGAAATAGAAGACTTTAAGCAGTGTTTGGATATTTGCAACCTTGAAGATATAGGCTTTAAAGTAAGCAAGTACTCTAAGTAGTGTTTGGATATTTGCAACCTTGAAGATATAGGCTTTAAAGTAAGCAAGTACATCTGGTGGAATGGTCGAATGGATGAGGATTGTATTTTTAAGAGGCTGGACAAAGTACTTTCTAATGATAAAATGGGTGATCTATTTCCAGTAATTGAGGTTAAACATCTGATTAGAAGTGGGTCAAACCACAATCCTATGTTGATCAGTTTTAAGAATGTATAGGAAGAAATTGCTAAGCCTTTTAGATTCTTAAATATGTGGCTTAAAGAGGAGGGATGTTAGTATATAATAAGACAGAACTAGACCACTGATAAACAAAGGAACCCTTTCATGATATTTCATAATAATATGAAGAAGGTTAAAGCTGCATTAGCAAAATGGAGTAGAGACAGCTTTGGTAATATATTTCAAGAAATTCCTACTCTGAAGGATATTATCAAAGTTGGAGAGCAGCAATTTGAGATGTCACCATCAGGAACAAACAAGGAAGTATTATTAAAGGCTTAAGTAGATCTGAATATTTAACTTACAAGATAGAAGGAGTTTTGGAAGCAGAAAGCAAGATTATAATGGTTCAAATATGGGGAAAAATACCAAATTTTTCCATGCAGTGGTCAAGGGGAGAATGAATAGGCTAAAACTGAAGAGAATTCAGAATGCAAAGGGTCAATGGCTGGAGGATCAAGTAGACATTGTAGATGTAGTTGTTAGATATTTTCAAAAATAGTTTGAGAAATAAGAGAACAATAATGACTTCTCTATGCTGGAGGAGCTACCTCGAGTCATTTACAAGAGCAAAATGAAAAATTAAATAAAATTCCTGATTAGAGAAAGTAAAGCAAACAGTAATGGGTTTGAATAGGGATAGTATTTATTGGTCCAGATGGGATGACAGGTGCTTTTTTTTTCAAGATTCTTGGGAAATTATAGGTTCTGATGTTCTTTTAATGGTAGTTGCTTTCTTCTGTGGGTATGAACTACCAAGATTTGTAACCCATACAAATTTGGTACTTCTACCTAAGAAATTAGTAACTAACACTTTCTCTGATTTGAGACCAATTTTCTTAACTTTCTAATAAATTCTTTTCTAGAATTATTCATGAATGGTTAAAGATGTATTTTCTTGAGATTATATCAGAGGAGCAGGCTGGGTTTGTTCAGGGGAGAAGTATTACTGAAAATATTTTAGTTGTTCAAGAAGTTGTTTCTGAAATTAGGAAAAGGCCGAAGGTTCCTAATATGGTGACTAAACTTGACATGATGAAGGCTTACGACATGGTGGACTGGTTGTATCTTACTAAGGTTTGAAGAAGGGTAGGCTTCTCAAAAATAATCATTGATATGATTTACAAATTGGTAAGTAATAACTGGTACTCTATATTGATAAATGGCCAACCAAAGGGATTCTTTGGATCTCAAAGGGGATTGAAGTAGGGTGATCTATTATCTCCTACTCTATTTATTATAGCAGCTGAACTTATTTCCAGAGCATTGAAACCCTTAATTCTAAAACAAATATTAAGATGTATGGATTACTAAGGGGGAGTCCCAAGTTCAACTATTTTTCCTTTACAGATAATATAATCATCTTAGCAAGGCTAAGTTGGGTACTATGAAGATTGTGGCAAGCACACTGGAAAGATACGAAAGGGTGTCAGGGCAGAAAATTAATAAAGAAAAAAGTGCAATTTATTTACACAAGGGAGTGTCTCAAGGTACTATTATCATGGCTGAGGTGACCTTGGTATCCTAAGGAAGGAATTCCCCTTAACCTGCCTTGGATATCCTAAATTTCACATGAGGAAGAATAAATTTTTCTACCAATCATTGATGAATAAAGTTAGTTCCAAGCTATAATAGTGGAAAGGTAAGATTCTTTCTTATGGTGGGAGAGTAATTCTAATCAAGCATGTTCTGCAGAGCATTCCTATTCACTGTTTATCAGTAATGAATCCCCCTTTAAATGTTATGACTACTATACAAAAGATGTTTCATCAATTTTTTTGGAGTAGTAATATAGGTAGAAAAAGTAGGCATTGGGTTAGATGGATTTCTTTATGCCTACCATAAAATGGAGGGGGTGGGATTCAGAAGGATTCAAGATGTATCAATTGACCTATTTTGTACATTATGGTGGAAATTTAGAACTAAAGTGTTGATATGGAGTGCTTATATACATAATAAGTATTGTAGGAATAGTCATCCTAATGAAGCAATATGGAAGCCCGGGTATGGATCATAGGTTTGGAAGAAAATGCTTCAGGCAAGAGATTTAATAGAACACCAAATTTTATGGAAGATCAAAGATAGAGAATCTAGTCTATAGTTTGATAATTGGATTGGATATGGTAATTTTCATACTATATCTGATCAGAGTAGAGTGTGGGATACTAGATATAAGAAAGTGAAGGACTTAGTGAGTGAAGTCAGTTGGATTGAACAAGTGTTAGATCAGCTGGTGAATTAAGAAATCAAGGATCTAATCATTGATAAAATACAGTCTCCAATTAGAAGTGTGGGAACTAGACCTATTTGGATATCGGAACCTACATGGAACTTTACTATAAGGTCAGTATGGCAATATGGCAGACAAAGAAAAGGAAAGAACAATGTATTCAAAGGTATTTCGATAAAAGAACTGCCTTTCGAAATGGTTTTTCTAATGTGGAGCATTTGTAAAGGGAAAGTTCCAGTAGATGGATATTTAAGAAGATGAGGTATGCAGGGACCTACTAGGTGTTGGTGTTGCACTAATCCAGAGTAAGAAACTATTTCATATGTGTTTCTAAAGGCTCTACATACTAACAGGACTGGTCCTATTTTTCTTGTTTTGCAGGTATACTATGAATGGACTAAGTTTCAGGGAAACCATACTTGCTTGGTGGAATGTGCATAGCAAAAAGAGAGTAAAAGCATACTATATGGCAGTACCAAGCATGATTATATAGGAACTGTGGAAAAAAAGGAACTCTATCAAGCCTGAAGGAAGAGTTAATTCTGTGCACAAAGTAATATATAATGTCAATAAGAACATTGGTATGTTAAAGTAAGAAGACCAGCTAAACAATACCCTATAACCTGGCCGACATTTTTACAGTATTGGAGCAGAGTACAATCAGAATGAAGATCACTAGAGTACTGTGGAGATTTCCTGAGGATGGTTGGATGAAGTATAACACTGATGGAGCATCTAGGGGAAACCCAGGGTTTAGTTCATAAGCATTCTGTCTAAGAGACATTAAGGGAGACCTAATTTATGCCCCAGGAGCTAGAATAGAGGATACATCTAATGTGGAAGCAAAAATCATGGCTATGTTACAAGCAGTAAGGCATTTCAGTAATTCATGTTATGATATAATAAAATTTCAAATAGACTCACTATTTGTGCAAAAGATAATAAATAGGGAGTGGACATGTCCATGGAATCTAGAAAATTATTTGGAGCAGATAAGGAGATTAAAAATTAACAAGCACATTCAAGTACAGCATATACTGAGGGAGGGCAACCAATTAGCAGATCATCTTGCAAACCATGCAATTAATATAGGGGAATTCATTTTTATAAGTTTTCAGCAACTACAATCCAAAGAAAATAGAATTCTAAACAGTGACAAGCTACAATGTCGTTACATGCAAATTTCACCATCGAGGGGGTAAGAGGGATGCCCAGGCTAAAGCTTCAATTGAACAAAACAATATGTACAAAAATACAGTCACAAAAGTTGTACAAAGCTATGTAGCCTATCCTATTACATCCAGCAAAAGTACTCATAGTGTAAAGGAAGGGTTTTATTAGATCTTTAAATGAAACATCTAAAGAGATACAAATAGAATAACCACATGTAGGTCCGAGCATTTTGTTATCTCCCTCCCATCAGTTGGTACAAGAAGCAACATATTACTCAGATCATTGAACTGGAGAACATGGATCAGAAGAAGATGAACAAAATAAGGCTTACCTATATTTTGATGTACTTTTAGGGTCTAAACCCTTCAATCAAGCACCAAAAATATTTGATAATCCCAACAACCAGAGAGCAAAACTGTGAAATCAAAAATTGATGACTAAAAACTTAAAAATGGAGCATTAAGTAATGGAAAAGGGAATAGGATAATTACTTCTGGTAGCTGATATGTGAGCTAGTCTATAACATGGCCATGGTATAGAAGTAATGATCCATAACTTCTTCAAGAGGAAGCTTAAGTTCATCAGTGGAGTCGACAACATTGTTTCAAATGGAGCTAATGCGGCGGATTTGATTTAGGAAACACAAACCCTATTTTTAAGGGTATAGGTAATAAACAAAACAGGTTGGGTCATTGATTTGGACCGCATCCAGAATGGGCTTGTTTTGTTGATTTCTAATTCTTAGCTTGGCTATGTAATTTCTGATGTGTAGGCCTAATTTTATAAAAACCTTTATTGTTTTCTCCATTAATCAATAAAATTCCAAAATTAAACCAAAAAAAAAGTTATGTTTGAGTTGGTTAGGACAGGGGGTGAGACAGGGGGTGATCTCTTGTCCACGTGGGACTTGAGATATTCGACACAGTCAGGCCCTGGTTTGGGTCATGTCAGGTTTGAAATTAGGTTGATGGCTCTTTGATGATTATCAGTTGAATTATATTTCCCATGGTTTAAATATCTCGTGTATTCATAAATTGATGATTTTTGGGACTGAATGAGTGCATTATTATGGAAGTTGGAATGGAAAACATGGACTTCCCTAAATTGATGGATTTTGACTTGGTAATGGCATTAACCTCAATCCACCTACATGATTTTGGTTTTAAATGTGGAATTTGCATGATTTAACTCATATTATAAAATGTTGCATTACATTAATGGATAAAAGCATAAAAATGGATTTGAAGGGACTTAGCGGCCATGGGTTTGGATTTTTAAAAGGGATATGGGAGTCAATTGGATAATTGGAATGGATTGGCATGATTGTATAAGGCTGCAAGCATAATTGGTATGACAATCCAAGTGGTAAATGCCTTAAAATAAGACTCATTGGTTTATGGTTAGGATTACGTGCAAAATAGTTTTAAGTTAGGCTTAAAGGGGGTTGCGTAGCTCACCGTGAAGGTGGAGGTCCCGGAAGGACAAATATTGAAAACCATGTTTGCCGATGTGTGGGTCTATATGATTTTGTTTTCGGTTCAAACATTATATTTTTGGGATGGCTGGTGTCTTGATGTCTCTGTGTAACACCCTGTATTTTTTAGCTAAAAATTGAACCGTCGTTGCAATGTGTGTAAACCTAATACCATGATATTTATTTGAACATATATTTCATGATCATTATCTTAGTGTTAAGAATTCTTTTAAGGTAAAAAGTGTTCATAGGAATCACTTAGAGCAAAGGTGAGCTAGGAGCCTTTGATTCAGCAAAATTTTGGTGTTTGATTTGAAATAGGACTGATTTGAACGTGTATAACATCTTTCATATGTGGAATTTGTTAGATCAAGACCCACAAATTATAGATAATTGAATTAGCTTTCCAGCGATACCAATTTTACCTTAATTCATTATCCGAGCAAAAAATTATGGTCATGTAAAGGTCGTACGTCGCATGACAATCGCAAAAAGTCACTGGAAAGGGTGTGTGATGGCCATGCGTCTCCCACTAGAAGATTTGCGATGGACATGCGTTGCGCACCTTGGCTTGGTCAATTTTTGTGTGTCGTATGGTGATTGCATAGTGCCAAAAGTGCTCCGTTTTAACTTAAATCACGAGCATTAAAGTCTTTTCACACCCCTAAATCATCCCTAATCACTCCTAATTGATATAAGGGGTATTTAAATTTGTAAATTCCACTCTCTTAACCCCAAGCATTCAATTCACGATTCAACAACCCTCCTCCTCTTGTAAGAACAAAATCCAAGTCCATTTCTCAAAGAATCAAGAATTCAAGCTTCCAAGTTTAAGAAACCATCTATTAAGGTATGTGGAGTTTTGAACAAGGTTAATCTTTCAACCTTGTGCCCAAATGTGTGATTTTAAAGTTGAATCTAAATATTTTAAGTTAGGGTTCATTCCCAAATCCTCATGTGTTGAAAGCATAGCATTATCATGTTATTTAAGGGACTAAAGAGCATAAGAGTTGTACTTATTCATGTTTTGTACTTCAAGGTTGATATTTTGTTTTGAATTTCATTACTTTGATTAAAGTACGAGTTTTTCCTTTATTATGGGATTTCACATGTTCAAGATGAGTTTGGTTCATGTTCTCCTTAGTAGTTTAAACTCAATTCATGTCCATGTATGATTCCATGAAAAGTTAGATTATCTCATGCACTAGTTCATAATTTCAGTGTCATTTCAGTTGGGAGTATGACTTAGCACCAAACAAAACTAGGGGTGGGGGCTCACCTGCTAGTAGAGGGTGTGATACTTAGTAGCAATCCTTGAGTTACAGAACTACGTAGCCAGCATAGGTTTGAGGAGATGTCTACCTATGAATTGAGGGTTGATGCATATCTTATGAGAGCACCTGCCAGTAGAGGTCCAGTTTAGTGGATCCACACAGCCAGTGTTAGTATCCATGGAATGGTACTAATATCCTTCCAACTGGGGTTATAGGTTGGACCTCGATTAGGTCAGATTAGAGCATGTCGGTTACGTGATACCTCCCATATTTTTAGTCCATTTATTCAAACTAACTATAGTTTAGTATATATTATCAACATTCAGATATCAGTTAATCATTATACAGATATTAGTTAATCAGTATATGTATATCATTTAATCAATATACAGCTACCAGTTAAGCAGTATTCAGATGTCAGTTGACCAGTAGTCAAAAGTCAATTATTCAGTATTCATTCATCAACTATTCGGCCGAGCATCATCGGAGGGACTGGTGGTGGAATGAAGAGGTTAAGAAGAAAATGGAGACCAAGAAAGGGGCGTATGCTAAGTTGGTTGATAGTAAGGACGAAGAAGAGAAGCGGCTAAACAGGAAAGAGTACAAGTTAGCTAGGAAGGAGGCTAAGTTAGCAGTTACAATGGCTAAGACGGCAGCTTTTGAGAGCTTATATGTGGGGTTACAGGAGAAAGAAGGGGAAAAAGTTGTTTAGACTCGCTAAGGATAGGGAGAGGAAGGGTCATGACCTCGAACAGGTGAAGTGCATTAAGGGGGAGAATGGTACAGTGTTGGTGGAGGACTGCCACATTAAAAATAGATGGCAGTCGTATTTTCATAGGCTCTTGAATGACGAAGGGGATAGAGCTATTGTGTTAGAGGAGTTGGAGCACTTAGAGGAGTGTCGAGATTTTAGTTATTGTAGATGTTTTAAGGTAGAGAAGGTTAGAGAAGCTATTTGCAGGATGCAAAGGGGTAGGCAATGAGACCTGATGAGATACCGGTGGATTTTTGGAAGTTTTCTGGCGAGGCTGGTTTATGGTGGTTGACTGGATTGTTTAATAAAATTTTCAAGATGGCAAAAATGCCCGAGGATTAGAGGTGGAGTACTATGATCCCTCTTTATAAGAACAAGGGTGACATTCAGAGTTACAATAACTATAGGGGTATTAAGTTATTGAGTCACTCTATGAAGATTTGGGAGAGAGTGGTCGAGGTGAGGCTGAGATGGATAGCATCTATTTCGGAGAACTAGTTTGGATTTATGCCTGGCCGCTCAATAACGGAGGCAATTCACCTGGTACGGAGGCTGGTGGAACGGTATAGGGAAAGGAAGAAGGACCTGCACATGGTGTTTATCGACTTAGAAGGTATACGACAAAGTCCCCAAGGAGGTACTTTGGGGATGCTTGGAGGTGAGTGGAGTCCCGGTGGCATATACCAGAGCAATTAAGGACATGTATGCTGGAGCTAAAACTCAGGTGAGGACGGCGGGAGGAGACTCAGAGCATTTCACTATCTTGAAAAGATTGCATCAGGGATCTACTCTTAGTCCCTTTTTGTTTGCTTTGGTGATGGATGTGTTGATGTGGCGTATTCAAGGAAAGGTGCCTTGGTGTATGCTTTTTTCATATGATGTAGTTTTGATTGATGAGACATGGGGGGTGTGAATGATAAATTAGAGGTGTGGAGACAAACTCTTTAGTCTAAAGGGTTCAGGTTGAGTAGGAGTAAGACAGAGTATTTGGAATGCATGTTTAATGACGTGAGGCTGGAGAATGAGGTAGTAGTAAAGTTTGAATCACAGGTGGTATGTAAGAGGGATAGTTTTAAGTATCTCGGGTCCGTGATTCAAGGTAACGGTAAGATTGACTAGGATGTCTCACACCGTCTTAGGACGGGATGGATGAAGTGGAAGCTCGCTTCAGGGGTGTTGTGTGATAAGAAGGTGCCGCCCAAGCTTAAAGGCAAATTCTACAGGGTGGCAGTCCGTCCGGCCATGTTGTATGGAGCGGAGTGTTGGCCAGTTAAGAACTCCCACATTCAAAAAATGAAGGTGGCAGAAATGCGGATGTTATGTTGGATGTGTGGGATGACTAGGGGGATAGAGTTCGGAATGAGACTATCAGAGAGAAGGTTGGTGTGACTCCAGTGGAGAATAAGATGTGGGAAGTCTGATTGAGATGGTTCGAACACGTGATGAGGTGGGGCATAGATGCCTCGGTTCAAAGGTGTGAGAGGCTAGCTTTGGATGGTTTTAGGTGGGGTAGGGGTAGGCCGAAGAAGTACTGGGGAGAGGTGATTAGGCGGGACATAGAGCAGTTACAGCTCACTGAGGACATGACCCTAGATAGGAAGATCTGGAGGACGCGAATTAGGGCAGAAGGCTAGGGTTAGTTTGGGTCACTAGTGTAGGGAATTACTTGGTGGGGGTATTATTCTTGTTATGATACCTTGTTTCATGCTTTATTACGAATCTGTTTACTTTTCTTTATTTTCTATTACTTGTGGGTGTCGTATTTATGTTATGCCATCTTGTTCCATGCCTTACTATGAATTTGTTTAGTATTCCGTGTCTCAAGCCGGGGGTCTATTGGAAACAGACTTTCTACTTCTTTAGAGGTAGAGGTATGGACTGCGTACATCTTACCCTCCCCAAACCTCACTATGTGGGAGTACACTGGGTTTGTTGTTGTTGTTGTTGTTGTCAGTCATCAACTATTCAGTGTTCGTAAATTAGTTAGTTCGTATTCAGATATCAGCTACTTAATATATAGATATTAGCTATCCCTTTACGTAGATTTCAATCATTCATTCAAACAAGTATCATTTATTCAGTTAATTAGATCAGCTGAATACATGTTATGTTTGGTTTTGTATGCCCATGCATTCATGCTCAGGAAATTGGTATATTCAGATCGTCGAGTTATGTCAGTTTCCATCCCATAGTTTCAGACCCAGAATTCATACATGATCCTCAGTATAGTTTTTCAACATGTTCAACTTTACATGAGATGTGCATACAGTATTCATGATTTACCACTTCCCAGCTTCAATCCTTCTTATTCTACAAAAATAAAGCATAAGTAATCAATTCAAAACCATGGGAATTTAGTTCATGTCAAAACCATTACTAACACCCTCAACCCATAGTCAAGATCCAATAATTAAATTATATGAATAAAAATTAAATATATTTTATTACATCAAATCAATTTAGGAAAGAGATACATGCCTAAAAATATCAAGAATTTGGAGAAAATATCAAGAATTTGGAGAAGAAACCACAATTTGAACCCTAGGTGCTCAATCCTTAGAAACCCTAACCTTGCTCTTAATTGGGGATTTAAGAGAGAAAAGAGTAGTTTATGATTAGATAAGGATGTAAATAAGGTCCCTTAAGTGTTTTAAGGTCGTGGGCACTGTGTGTAAAGACAAGAAAATGACCAAAGTGCCTCTAATTAAAGTGCAGGAAAACTGCCGCCAGTCGCTGCAGGTCTGGTGACGACTTAAAGTGACTAGTCACGAGTCATTGCCTGAACTCGTAGTCTGGGCAGTGACTCAGGGCAACCACACTATTAGATTCATGAGTCCCTCACCACGACTCATGACCACACCTTACGAATTGTGGGGTCTCAGTCGTGATTAGGACAGAAACACCGAGCAACCTAACTGGTCAAGCTATGATTGACACCATAAAACTCATGATGAGTGATAACGACGCATCACATAAGTCGTCTCTTGGGTAGTGAGATCAACACGCATGGAAATTTTAAGAGTTCAAAATATGAGATGTTACATTACCCCCCCCCCCACCACCACCACCCCTTAGGATTATTCATCCCCAAATGATGAGCCAAGGCACCCATAAGCATGATAACAAGAAAGAATGCAACCACAAAGCCATGAATAAAATCCAAAAAATGACAAGGAGCTAAAAGGGAACCCATACCTCAAACACTTTCATCCAACGTAAGAAACAAAAATAGATATTTGGACTTTATGTCCTCTTCAGCTTCCCAAGTAGCTTCTTCCACCTTTTGATTCCTCCAAAGGACTTTTACTAAAGACATATCCTTAGTCATCAATCTACAAACTTTCCTATCCAAAATCTCAATCGGGACTTTCTCATAAGACAAGGAATCTGAAATGCCAACATTTTCCAAAGGAACAATCAAAGAGGATCACCCACACACTTTTTCAACATTGACACATAAAATACGGGATTAATATAACCGAAACTCGCAGGCAACTCCAACTCATAAGCAACATTCCCAACTCTCCTCAAAATCTAATATGGTCTAACATACTAGGGACTGAGCTTCCCCTTCTTCCCAAACCTCATCACTTCTTTCAAAGAAGAAACTTTCAAGAACACCCAATCACCAGCAACAAACTCCAACTCTCTTCGCCTCACATCCGCATAAGAACTTTGGCGACTTTGGGCAGTCTTAAATCTCTCTAATCATCTTTATATTTTCCATGGCTTAGTGAACCAAGTCCGAACCAAACAACCTAGTCTCACCAACCTCAAACTACTCAATAGAAGATCTGTACCTCCTACCATAAAGAGCCTTAAAAGGAGTCATCTAAATACTCGAATGATAACTATTATTATACGCGGACTCAACAAGAGGTAAGTGATCGACCCAACTTTCCTTATTGTTAATCACACATGCCCTAAACATATCTTCCAAAGTCTGAATAGTATGTTCCGCTTGCCCATCCATTTGAGAGTGGAAAGCATTGCTAAGATTCACCTAAATTTCTAAACTTTTCTGAAACAAATGTCAAAAATGAGAAGAGAATTGTGTACCTCAGACTGAAATAATGGAAAATGGTGCTCCATGCAATCTAAATATCTCTTTAATAAAGAACTAAACATAATCCTCTCCAAAGTAGGTAGTCATCATAGGCAAGAAGTGTGCAGACTTAGTCGTACTACCCACAATGACCCAAATCAAATCGTACTGATTACGAGACTGCAGAAGACCTATAAAAATTCCATGTTGATTATTTTCCACTTTTACACGGGCAACTCTATCTCTAGATACATTTCATCGGGCCTTAAGTGTTAAAACTTAACTTGTTGATAGGCCATACACTTGACCACAAAATTTGCCACATCCCTCTTCATATTATTCCACCAATAGATCTCCTTCAAGTCATGATACATCTTGGTTGAACTCAGATAAACTGTATACCTCGACTCATAAGCCTTAGTCAAAAAATTTTCTCTCATCCCATCAATATCAAGAATACACAACATGCTTTGGTACCTCATGATACTATCACCACCAATCTCAAAGGCTATAATCTTCTGCTGACCTACATCATCCTTAATCTGCATACGAATAGGATCCAAAGTCTGCTTATCCTTCACTTTAGCACCAACAGATGACTTGAACACTTACTAAAAAATCACCCTTCCATCCTCAAAGTCCAAAAGACGAACTCCTAAACTGGTCAATCGATAAATATCCTTCACCAATCCTCTCTTCTCTTCATCCACGTCAGACAAGCTCCCCATGGACAACCTGCTAAAAGAATCAACAACCACATTAGCTTTTCCTGAATAGTAGTGAAGACTTATGTCATAGTCCTTAAGCAATTCAAGTCATCGCCTCTGCCTGAAATTCAACTCTTTTTGGGGAAACACACATACTACAAGCTTTTATGATTTGAATAAATTTCTACATGCACCCCATACAAATACTGACACCAAATCTTCAAAGCAAAAACCACAGACGCTAACTTTAAATCGTGAGTCGGATAATTTCTTTGATGAACCTTAAGTTGCATAGAAGCATAGGCCACAACCTTACCATGTTGCATCAAGATGATTGTAGATTAATTCTAATTAAGAAAAAAAAATAATAGTATGACTGCTATAGAGAAATTATTTAAGAGCAAATTCTAGTTTAAGCTTGGTTCAATGATGGGAGACAATGACTAGAAGAAGAAGAAGAAGAAGAAGAAGAAGAAGAAGAAGAAGAAGAAGAAGAAGAAGAAGAAGAAGAAGAAGAAGAAGAAGAAGAGAAAAATAAAGTAAAAATAAAATAAAAAATGACCTAAACAAGTCTTTCACATTCTACTAGTGAGTATTATTCACTCACTTTGCCACGTAAACGAAAAGTAGTGTCAAAATGACATATTGGAACAATAGTTTAAGTGTTTAAAATGAATAATATTTAATTTAGGTGGCAAAGTAAAAGTTCGTGCCAAATTTAGGAGTCTGACAATGTGTTTGACCTTTTCTAAATAGTAATATTTGTACTCCTAACTTTGATGTTTTCTTACACTATCTCATCACACAGATTACATATAATACATTAGTAAATTGACATTCGAATTTATCAATACTTAAAATGAAACAAATGAATAATTGTGTAGAGAAGAGGATGATGCTTTTTAGCTATGGGTTAAGCACAATCCAATTTTTCTGAAACAATATAATATAAATATACGTAGATAATTAGAAATTCTTAATTTCAAATAGCAGCACATCTAAATAGTCGAAAGGCAAGCCATTAAATAATTATTATCAAAAAATTATATATATATATATATATATATATATAAATTATAATGCATATACAGATCAAATATTGTAAAAGTTTTGCCACAAATTTTATAAGTGATTAATTCAGCCTTAAGAATTTTAATGGTTGAACCTATTGGGTTCACATTCTATGATAGGGAGGACATCAAAGTGGAATAGAAAAGAAAAAGTAGAGGGGAATTTGAAGAAAAGCCTAAGGGGAGGAAGGATGAATCTTTGGTGAGTGGGACCAAGCCCAAGTAGGTAGTAGGAAATTTGTCTGGTTATCTCAATTTGATATATAAGTTTCTTTATTATGAGTTGTGAACGAATTTTAGTCGAGTTTAGTTGCATGCTGCTGAAATAGGGAAAGACACAATCCCATCAAATCAATATTCCTAGTGTCTTATGGGCAAGTCACGGGTTTCTTTTCTGTTCCTTCCAACCCTGTTAATTCATGCTTGTGTCATGTGTTTCCCCTTAGTTTCGTTTGGTACACAAATAGATAAATAGAAATATCTTACGAAATTATTTTACAGTAATTTCATCAATTTAACACAAATAATGAAAAAAATAATTTGAAAATTATTTAATATCTCACATCAAATATGAGATAAAATTAATTATTTTATCTCAAAATTATTATTTCGTTATATCAAAGGACCCCTTAGACTCTCAAGTGGCCCCCATGGTAAAAATATTTCACGTGACTACTTGAAAAATGATACGTCCTTCTGGACATGACAATCACTTGCATGGTTTCTGGACTTTTTCTAGGCATAGTATGCCGATTTTATATTAACTAGGTTAGTCGCATTTGCCTACCACGTATAATTTTTAATTATTTAAAATTAAATAATTTTATTATTATGAAGGTTTTTAATGAAGTGCAAAAAATTAAAAAAATATATTTTATTGTAAGCACATATATATTTTACCATCAAAAGTTTCAAATGGTTAATGAATTTAATATATTGTAGATATAGATTTATAGACTTTTTAAATCTTCTTAAAATCAAATTTAGTTGATTTAGAATTCTTAAACTAATAAAAAAAATTAATTGGCTTCTAATAAGAAAAGGTTTTACCATAAATATATTTAATTAATTTTCAACTCTTAAATATTAGAAAAAAATAATGAAAAGATGATTTTATCTAAAGCAAAGAATTTTAATGAAGGTCAAAAAGTTCAAATAATATTTTTAAGGCCTTCAAACTTTTAATATATTATAGATTATAGATATAGTTAGACCTGGTAAGAAATGTTTTTTCTAACTAGCCTAAAGTTGAGAATCTTGAACTTTATTCGTAAAAAATTCAGCTCTCTATTGTACTTATTACCACCGTCAATAATAGCATATCTAGTGTAACTTATAAAATAAAATTTGAAGAAGGTTGAGTATATATACTTTATCCCTATCTTGATGATGGAGATGTTATCTTCGATATACTTTAAGCTCAAGCAAAAAAATCAAAATATGTCACGATCCGTAACTTGAGTCGTAATGATACTTATCACATCCTCTCTCCCGGTAATAGGTAATCCAACCAACACACAACAACATTAAATAGTTAAATACGTGAAATAAATAAAACAGATAATGCATTAAAAGCCCCCTAAACTTGTCACTGCAACTTATTTTAGCACTTAAACTTAACACATGTTTATTTACCCCCTTAAAACTTCAAACTATATTATTTTCACCCTCTCGTCCACTCAATCAGGTCAAGCCTTTGTGTTGCAGGACCACGCGCTATTTAATTGGTCCACATCATTTAATAAATTTGGTCCCTACATAACCCGATCCAATGTATATTTAATTAAAATATTGACCCATTTTAATCAAATACCCAACCCGCTTTAATGAAATAACCCCAAACCCTTCAACTCCCGTCATTTCTCTTCATTTTCATCCCAATTAATTGACCTAATCAATTGAACCCACGTATTTGTGTCCAAAAATATTGAAATTCTTAGAGGATTTTTCAATTGAATCAATGTATTTGTGCCGAAAACTGAAATCTTGGAGGTGTTTTTCATTTACATAGTGTAGGGTTTTAGTCCATTCATTTTTTAAAGGATTTAGAATTTTTTTTTGTTGTTGTTTTTTCAATTTTTGCTAATGTATGTACCTTTTCTGACTTGTTTGCAATTTGAAAATGGATTTTGTGCGCATTACGTTAAAGTTTCACAATGGAAGAATTTTACAACAAAAACCTCAAATTAAATATGTTAGAGGTATTGTTACAGATTGTTTAGATGTAGATGTTGATAGATTCTCTTATTATGAATTTGTAGGATATGTCAAAGAAATTGGGTATAATTATTCATCTTGTGTGGTTTATATTAGACCACCTAAGTTTTCTAAGTTGATTAAAGTTACATGTGATAGGGATATTTTGGGTATTGTACCCAAATTGAAAAATGGAGATATTGTTCAAGTATATGTGTCACATTTAATTGAAGAGCCTATTGTGGTCCCCCCTCCCCCTGCTTTTGCTCTTGAATATGAAACCCATGTGCGATGATTCCACTAAATTCTCAAGCTCACCTAATTTTTCATTCAATTTAGGGATTACAAAATTTGAACCTCGAATCTGTATTTTCTTTATCCCTCCAACACCAAAAATGCCAAGATCTTGGGCCCTTCCATGATTAAAAAGAAGAAATCAGAATTCAATTGAATCAGTTGCGATAAAAAGAACGAGAAATTGGGAGCAAAATCTCATATTTACCCAATAGTAATTACAAGCCCAATATATTCAACCGAGATTCGTTGAAGTCCAAGATGTCTTCAAAGGCACCACAAATCCATGATTGCATTGAACCTCTCGGTTCAAAGCAAAATCGTCCTCCTCCATACAAAGCTTACTCAAGTTAATTGATCTCATGATGTGCTACAAAGAATTCACTCCAAAAAATTACATCAAATAGAAAAAAGTTGATAAGAAAGCATAATTTTTTTAAAAGAAGAGAGGAATTATACCTTATAATAAAGTAAAGGGCTTGATTTTTTAAGGAATTTCAAATCTTGTATTGATTGAAGATGAAGGGGATGAGAAAAGAAAGAGAAATTAGGATTCTTATTGAATTTGGGGAAAATATTACCGTTGCCTCGACTTTTATTCTTTTTTTTTTGTTAAATTTCGACCTTCAACGCGCTTTGATTTGATGGAGAAACACGCATTTTAATTGGAGGGACGAAAGGGTAAAAATAATATAGTTTGAAGTTTTTAAGGGGGTTAAATAAACGTGTATTAAGTTTAAGTGATAAAGTAAGTTGCAGTGACAAGTTTAGGGGAGTTTTGATGCATTATCTCTAAATAAAAAGGTCTTAAACTAAATCACAAAATAACTCCTTAAGAAAATACGAAGAACAATGAAAATTCCCCCAAATTCAATAATCATAAGTAGGAGCCTCTAATAATAAAATCAATACAACGGAAGTCTAAAGTATCTCGAATAAGAAACACAATAATAATTCAAAAAAAAAAGAGTTCTGATAGGCATTTAAGCAATCAGCTGCCACCTCTGAACCTAAATAGATATACCCCAGGCGATGGCATGATTCAACGTCCAAAAATAACTAGCTCGGTACTTGTATATAAAGTGCACAAATAAACACGAGTGATTACTAATCCGCATGTACTCAATAGTATTGTCGACTGACCTTAATTCAAAGTGATGACAAGAATCACCTAAAAATCTCAACCATTCAAAAAATAAATCACACGAATCTGCAATTAGGAGGGGGAGGTCACACTTAGACTAGCAGTTAAACAATAAAGGTATGGAACAACACGAAAACATATGCAACTCCTCAAATCAAAATAAGAATAATAAAATCACTCAATTCACTATCCACAATAATATTTGTACCAACCAAATGTAAGTGATGAGATAAATGTAATGATACAAAGTATGCTACAATATACACCCACTGCTTTGTATAGCTATCTAGGACCCTTGAGGAATTCGCAAGGTCTACATACCCATTCAGAATTATTTTTCATTGGCCACACAAATTAATAATTCGCATGAAATCATTTCCCATTAGATCACCCAAAATACATTTCCATCAGACATGTAAATTATTTTAAATCACTTTTCTCAAATTATCAATAATGTCATGATATGAATGTGAGTGTGTATTTCATGTTTCGCTATGAATGAAGGAGTACAAATATCATGATCTAGGCACACAAGACTATATTCAACTCAAAAATACTAGTTATAAATTCAAATATCATCAATCTCTCTCAAGTTAATCAAATCAGTCTTCAGAGGAGGTACAATAAATATCAACCACGATCAAAATCCAATCCATAGAATCACTATTATAGTTTTTACACTATAAGTCATGTACCAATAACAATGAAAAATGATCCAATTAAGTCAATTATTCATTTTAACCCTTTACAGAATCACCAATGCCCACATAGATGTTTTTCGTCTCATCTATATAAGATTTTCATCTCCCCATTACTCCTTAGACACACAACTAACACATAAACATTTTACAAGAGGGGGAAAGAAAATCTCAACCTTCCTTAAAGAAAATTCAAACAATCACTCCAAAGCTTTACTCATTCAGATAGTCTTAGAATAAATCCAATATGATCAAATATGCATTCTACATAAGAAAGAAAATCCATTGACACTAATATTGCTACACTTAATTTTTATATCCAAAAAGTCAATTCAAAAGTCAACCACAAGCCCTTAAGAAAAATCAAAATTTTCTTTGAAAATCATGTTATCCGTAACTTAAGGAGTTCAAATATAAAATTTCATCAAAAAAAAAAAGATGAAGTTAAACTCAACCCTTAAATCATCAAAATAGCATTTCTTAACTTTACTCCAAAATCTCATTTGAAAAATCAAGATTATTTGAACGTGAAATCAGAACTAAATCATTGAAAATGTGTAAAATTAGTATAAGAATCATACCCAAGAAAGAATCTCGAATATCACATTTTCAATCTGCCAAATTGAATTTTCAAGCTTCACAAATCGAATTATGAAGTTTATGTTCGAAAAAGAAATTTTAAAAGGAAAAATTACAGAAACTATCATCCTTAAGACTATAATTACAATAAATAGCAACACTTTATAAAAATTACAGCTTATAGCAAAAGTAGCAATATTTTACCCACTTCATAATAATGGAAGAATATGTATTTTTCAGTTGTGCATATGTATTTATGAGTAATACATATATATTTGTATATGTATTTATATAGCAACATTTTATTTAAATACAAAATACAATTTGCTACTTTTCATAATTATGAAACTATTGCTATGAAAGTTATAATTAAGGTTAAAGGGTTGCTATTTCTGAAATTTTTCCATTTTAAAATCGGTCCAAAGTGTATTATCATTGTGGCTACAATAGGCCTAACACGATCAATCCGACCCTCTACATTGCGATCAAGGCGACATACCACTTCAAAATTCGTGTCACCTACACCCGCAAATCACAAATATCATAAAGCAACTATACAAAAGGTAAAAAGGTCAAAACACCCCAAAAGTCAAAAATTACAGTAAAAATTTTTACAAATTAAGTAGTATGAAAAAAATAACGAATATGAAGAATTCATGGTAAAATATTCTTTTATTGCAACCCCTTACATAATAAATAAAGTGGTCAAAGCACGATAAGAATATTTAAGAACTATCGAAAAATGAAGTAAGATTCCTAGAACGGAAAATAAGAGAATTTTAAAAAGTGCAATAGACAATAAGGTGAAAATGGATATTTAAAAGGGCAATATTATCTATTAAAACTTTATGTACGTGTGAGGTTTGAAAAAGGGTCAGACCTCAAAAAGTTATTATACGTAATTGTCGCATCCTATTTCGAACCGATCGAAATAGCACATAACATGTGGTGGCTAGTGTCGTGATTCTTGGATTTTGAAAATTATTTTTTAGAGTTGCCATCTAACTTTTTGGGAAAATTAGGAAAAAACCAAATTTTATTGTAAAACTCTATTTTGATCTTTCGAAAGCTTTTTGAGATTTTGAATAAGGATTTTGATTACTCAAGGGGAAGGTGTTAGGCACCCCTCAGAGTCTATCTGAAGATAGTCCTTACACTTAGTTTAGGAAAAATATTTGAAGGAAGAATTTTATTTTGTTATTTGCTAAAATGGTGTTAAGAAAATTTTCATCATTATTTCTACTTATTATTTTATGTAAAAGAAAGAAGACTTGAGGTATAACAACGAGATGCTATCATGTACACGAAAATAGTATAATTGTTGCAGAAATATACCAGTATTGTAAATGTGAAAAAGAGTGATGATATAATCTACACATATATTAAAAAAGTGCAAAGTCTTATAATTTTATAAGAAGATTCAAAATATGTGAAGTTAAGTATATAACTAATATTATTATAGAGTAAACAAAATGTTTTATGGAAAGAGAATTTATTTAAGAAATATATATTAAGAGTATGTGGAAAATATGTGGAAGAATGTGAATAAATTGAAATTATGTAAAAATAATACGTTAGTGTAATACCATGAGAAGGCGTTGTTTAAACTATAATAATTATAATAATAATAATAATAATAATAATAATAATAATAATAATAATAATAATAACAATAATAATAATAATAATAATAAAAATAAAAATAGCAATAACAATTATGGTGGGAATAATAATGTTTACTAAAAAAACTAACAATAGTCAGAAAATATACCTCGTTCATGGTAGCATGTGTATAAGTATATCTTGCGTTTCGTAGCCTTTGAGATCTAGGAAAAAACTTGAACAAACATTAAAAATGTAATGTAAAGCATTGACCTTAATTTTTTTTAAAAGAAGTTAAAATTAGCAAACAACCCTTTGAATCTGAAAACTTAAGAAAATTATTCTCCCCGTGAATTATGTACTTGAAATTTCATTCTTTTTGTCTTGAGAAAAAAAATGTAGAGATTGCCACGTTGATGTGTTGAAAATATATTTCGAGGCAAAAGTTAGTTTTTCACAAAATTAATAAAATGCATTTTTTCTTAATCTAATATCGTTATGCGTTATTCGAGAACGTCAGAACGTTACTCCTAAAAATTGACAAATAATATGGCTACACAAATTCGATAACCAAATAGAGTTACCTTAAAATATTCAATAACAAGAGTTAGTATCATTCTAAAACTCAACATGACAAGTCTAAATTAAATCGAAAGAAGACAGAGATACTAGACTCCATCAAGGAGTTTTGGCTCCTAAATTGCGCGACTCCGAAGCTTTGCGATCCTAGTAGCATTTGACCCGATAGTTGGGTCAAAACAAGTCCCGTTGTGAAACTCCGACTCCCGTGTGTACATGGAGGAAAAACGACAAAGAAAAAAAAATTAGTAACTAAATAAAAGGGTACATTAATAAAGGTGTATCTCAAAGTTGAGGAACGACGTACAAAGTTGCTTGTCAAATTTAATTTAGGGAAAACTAACTTTTTATGGCGTGACCAAAAGAGTAACGCTCGCTAGCGAACACGTGAAAGTGAACTTCAAAATATTTATTTACAAAGTTTAAAATGGGCACACATAGTGGACCCTAAGAATTCCAGGGACTAAAATCCAGACGAATACATGGCTAGAAGTTAAAAGAAAATTGGCAGCTAATGAATACAATATATCAATGACACAAGATTAAGTTTGCAAGAGATTTCCAGTGAATTAAGAATGAGCTAAGAGAGAACTTAATTTGTGATCATTAAGGAGACAGTGATACTAACTCAACATTTGTTAGAAAGAACTACACATACCCTCACGCACATACTGGACGGGGTTTAAAAAAAGGAGCAATTATTAGGCCAAGCAAAAGGAACAATCATGTTTGTGAATTCTATGTTGTACCAATTATTTATTAACATGAATAAACACAGATGAGACACCCAAGCAATAAAAAAAAACTTCCAGCTATATTTAGCTATTTGTAGGTTAAACAAAACATGTAAAACAAGTAGTTCTATTGCTTCAAACATTTACGGTGCTAGTTCTATTGCTTCAAACATTCACAGTGAGGTTAAATGAAATTTAACTTTTCATGGTAACTGAAGGGAAATAGGGAAACAACTTATGTATCATTCCAGCTCAACAACAATTATCTTCTTCACATTCAAGACATCCAATGCGAGCAAATAGACGCAGCTCTAATGGGAATCAAATAATTAATCAATACGTCGCTCATGGCTATCAACATCTAGCGAGTGTATCACACCTCTTGAATACTCAATAAATTTCAAATAAATACCAACTATCAAATCATGTCTTGACATATAGAACTAAATATGATGAGGAAGACATAAAGTTCAAACTCAAACTAAATCCTGTGATGCCATACTCGTAGTGAAAATAAACCAACGACGGAGTGAGCTTGAACAAAGCCTCAAAAAAAAAGAAGCATTTGGGAACTTAGAATGGCGACGAAGAGAAAAAGTTCCTAACATTGATTCAAATGTGTTCGGTAATATTCCGTAGATAATTACGAACCATATTTATATGAACAAGGCAGCTATGTATATCGTTGCACGGGATAAGAAGAGATGGCATACATACTCCTAAAGCTCAATCAGTCGAACATAGCGGGAAGAAGAAAAAAAAATCAGAACATGTAGGCATGCTTGATCGTAAGACCATATAATTCACACCTCTTCTCAAACTCATATTTGTAGTAAAGTGAGACTGAAAATGGAGTTTCATATTCTACATATTCAAAGCGGCATGTATTCGACAAAAAAACATCAAAATCCTATTCTAAGCTTAGTTACAAAGAACAACCCAAGATACTAGTATGAATACATATGATGATTAAGGTAAAACAAATTCAAGGTGATAAAAAAGAAGAAGAGAACTCTTCTCTAACATGGATATTACGTGCATGCGCCAAACTAAGACTTGAGGAAATTTAGTAAATTGTAGTTTTGTCACATTTCAACACTAACCAACACTAGACCATCATGTTGAACCATGAAAACGAAGGAAAGAAATTTACGAATCCAAATCTGTGAAGAAAATGAACTTTCAACTCTAGAAATAGTTTTTACACTTAATAAAAATTTAGGAGATGATTCCAACTGTATTAGTCCCAGGTCCAACAAGGTAAAACAGAGGGGTAAAAGTCATGTAATCGTCACATATTTGGATGTCAAAGCAGCCGCAAAATGAGAGTAAAGTTTCATGGACAAATTTCCTCCTTACTAATCTAGAGAAGAGGGGAAATTAAAACGACAAGTACCAAAACCGAATTCCCGATTGCCAATGAGATCAAAAGAACACGAACCAGATAAATGGATTTTAAGTGATAAAAGTGGAAATCTAGATCGCAATGGGTTTCTCACAGACGCGCACAAAAGAGGAGATGACAATCCCATCAAAATGAGATAGGAAATCACTCTTCAATTATTCACATAACCATCTTAGACGCGTTCTCAGACCCAAATAACCGTAGCAGTAAACTTTCAGCCCCGAAGATAAATCCCCCGGCCAATTTCGAGAAAGATTACAATAATCCGTAGCCCTAAAAAGAATAAACACATGTGTACACATATTTACAAATTCATGTATTCACCCACCAAATGATTTATTTTAGATTCGAAGATTATATCTTTTATTTACAAGACAAAAATAACAACCCCAACTCAAAATCAAAATGAGCCCCCATGTTTAATAGAGAACAGCTGAAGACAAAAACAAAGAGAAAAGGTTGGGTTCGGAGAAATACCAACGCACATATACATACTTAGCAAAGTACGTAAGCAAAGAAAAATAAGGTAATTTTCACACCAACTTGCTTATGCAGTATCAAGGTCCAATTTCCGAAACTAACGACAACATAAACTTGATAAATGTTCACATTCAGATCCGATTTTCAGAATCGACATACTCGAAACTTTACTGGAACTCGTGCACTCATTACTTTCAACCACATCAACATGAAATTCGATCAAATTAAAAGTAAACAACATGCTTACAGATCCAAACAAAATAAGAGAAGGGATATGGAAGTAACGCGAAAGAAAATGAATCCATACCTCTTTTGGGACAGCAAAATTGAAGCTTCTACGTTTAAGAATTTCCGACGATGAAATCGACTTTGAGGACTTCGAATTTGGACTGATATCGAAAGAAATCTATCAATTTTTGAAACTCCCCTTCTTCTCTGTTATCACTTGTTCTTCACTGCCCTCTCACGTGCACCTTTTTCTCCCCTTTTATAGGCCAAATTCGGAGTTGAAATTCTGGATTTGAACCCAAAAATTTGAAGAAAATGCGAGAATAGAGAAAACCTCCAGATTTTCCAACCATTTTCAAAGCAATAATGGTGGATTTAACGAACTTTGAAATTTTTTACGAAAACGGCGTCCGATTTTGTCTGTTACAGTGGAATGAACAGGTAGATGGATAGTGGATTTGAAAGATTTTTGAATTTCTTGCCCTGAAATGGTGCTGATTATCACTGTTTCTGCAGATTTTTGGGGTAGAGGAGATGGGTTGCGCAAAGAGTAGTTGGAGCTTGTCGTGGGTTTGTTTAGTGTTGAAGCGATGAAGAGGATGAGATGAAAGAGGGAAAAGCGTATTTGGGGGTGTTTTGTTGACTAAAGTTTGGACCGTCCGATCGTTTGATAGAACGGTTCAGATTTAATATAAGAATAAACGAAAATGATAAATCTATATATAACATTGAA
The DNA here is from genome assembly GCF_002878395.1 of Capsicum annuum. NCBI lineage: Eukaryota > Viridiplantae > Streptophyta > Magnoliopsida > Solanales > Solanaceae > Capsicum > Capsicum annuum. The sequence goes on along the minus strand of NC_061122.1, from coordinate 69,780,727 downwards.
GGCTGTGGCACCTTCTAGTGACCTCCATTACTACTTTTTTTTTTTTTCTTATTTCTTTTAAAAAAAATATTTTTTAACAGATAATACATAAATATAATATTAAATTTGACACTAAATTATAATTTTGATCTTAAACTTTGACAGTACATAAATATGACCATTAACTATTTAAAATTGCATAAATATGACCTTCGATCCTATGTGGCAAAAGTCGTGTTCAACATGCAAAATTAGGCACGTCCAGCTTAAAATTTATGGGCATAATACATAAATATGACCTTAAACTTTGACAGTGCACAAATATGGCTTTTAACTATTTAAAATTGCACAAATATGACCTTTAAATTATTTTTCACTATTATTTTTTAATTATTCTCGGCTCAAAGATGAAAATAACATCTAATTTCTTTTGTCATTATGGAAAAAGAGCAATATTGAAGATTTATTAATTAGGTGGATCAGCCTCATATGAAAAAATCATACGGGTATATATATATATTATAAAGCAGAGGGCGAATTTAAGTTATATAATATATCTAAATATAATTTATTTAAATATTAAATTAAAAATAAAACTATATTAATAAAAAAAAAATTTATAGTTTTAATAAAACGTTATTAAATTAACGTTATTAAGGATAGTAGTAGTAGTATATTAAATTAACGTTATCAAATTAATGTTATTACAATATTATTAAATTAACGTTATCAAATTAATGTTATTAGAATATTATTAAATTAATGTTATCAAAACGTTATTAAATTAACGCAGGGGCGGACCTAAACGTGGTTGCCACGGGGTTCACCCGACCCCCTCGGTAAAAAAATTATGTTATATATATAAGGTAGAAAATTTATATTTATGTACGTATATTAATGTTGAACCACATGAAACAAGGCACTTAGATAGCCCAGTGGTGTTATTTACTCTTCTTGGGAGCTTCCTTCAGCCTACTACGTGGGTTTAATTTTTTAATTAAAAAAAAGTTAGGTGTTGCGGCTATAGAAATAAATAAAAAATTTATAATAATAATAATAATAAAAACGATGTCATTTTAACACAAAAAGCAAAACATTGACAGTGCATAAATATGACCTTTAACTATTCAAAACTGTATAAATATGACCTCCCTCCAAGTCAGTCTTTTTAACGACGTGGCACCGTGTGATTGGATTACCTTTCCACATAGGCGCAAGTGAAACTCACACATGGGGTTGCAAAATCGGAGGTCATATTTGTTCAGGTTTTGAATAGTTAAAGGTCTTATTTGTATACTATCAAAGTTTAAGATCAAAGTTATAATTTTGTGTCAAGTTTAGGGTCACATTTATGTATTATCTCTTTTTTGAATTTAAAATTAAATATATTTATGAAAAAATAAATTTAATACAAACATAAAAAAATATCTTATAACTTAATGGAAACCTACGAAACCTCTTAATTACTAATACTCTGTCGTAATTGTAATTTGCAATTAAATGCTCAACTTTAAATATACATTTTCCCAATTTTTTTTGCCTTCTCTTTCATTTGATGCTCTTCTTTTCTACGGGAAAAGTGAAAAATTGATTGAAAAATAAAGAGTTGCTAAACTTTACTACTAATAGAAATAATTATTGCAATAGAAATAATTAAGAGGTGAGAAAATGAAACTGAACGGTTTCAAATAAAGAAGAGGCGCGGCACAATGAAAAGTTATGAGGTCAATAAAGAGTTATCAATTAATGAGAATTTCAAAGATTAGAAATAATGGCCACAATTTTTCTTCACACAATCGTTGTGGTATGATGAGTGACTAGCAAATTTCTCTCTCTATCCTTTTGTTTTAATGTACTTTTGAGATAAATCTTAATTTTATTGTGTATTATATTATTTTCTTATGATACGTATTTAGATTGTTTCAAATCGTGATACAATTTTGTAGATGATTTTCTTTACGTTTTGCCTCCGTAGATTATTTCATTTAACCATATGTATTGTACAGTAATCCTTTCATACGTTATTGATTTGAAGTTTTTTTTACGTCAAGAATATATCTGCAATTATGAATGGACTGTTAATTGCATGTGTGAGAACCTTATACTTTACATGTCATAATTCAAAGAATATCATATTTCATCGTAGATTTTTATTCTTATGAAAATGCTAAACTATATAAATGGCTATGATTATTTTTTTACGGAGTTGGAGATCGCACAAACTTTTAAACTACATGACAAAAAGTGTGGTGTACTTAGCATTTTTCCATTACCGTAATTCAAGATTTCATGCTAAACTATTGTCTTCTTTTCCCAAGTTCTTCTCTTTTTCTTTTAAATTTGGTCATGCTAAACTATTATCTTCTTTTCTCAAGATCTCTCTTTTTCTTTAAAATTTAGATGTGCAAATGCACATGTTTTTCTATTTCTGAAATTATCTAAATTTACGTTATTATTACAATTTTCTATATACCACCTATTGTAGTAAATGCTGCAACTTGAAGCAGAAATAGATATTTTCTTTTATGCGGGTGATCGTATCACACAACTTAAACGAATTCAAGGATAATTATCATATCTTTACGGTACATGGGAAATGAAATGGAATAGTGCATACAACATGGTCATATTCAAGATGATAATTTATATCTAATTAGATTTCATGAGTTACAAATTTTTTTTTTTATCTATATACATTCTTTATTATAAGAATATGTCTACTCAACTCCCTTCAACATAGCTAATTATTATGGCTCTGATACTAATTGTAGGGGGGTGCGGATAACTTGTATGGTAAAATAGGTCTATTATAAATACAATGGATCTATTTTTATTTGTGCGTGGATATTTCCTAACTTCTCTAAATATTTTTATTTTTATTTTTATTTTGAGTTTATTTATGTTAGTTTTATCGATATTCATATCTTGGGGGGTGATTATATGGTAATTGGTTAAATGCTTTACTATAGTATTCTTTATTTTTTTCCCTTAGTTTTTATAATTCTTCTATATTATTTTGAAGGTATTCTAAATGTTCTATATCTTTTGTTTCAAAATATCTAATTAGATTATCTTTCATAAGTTTTTCTAATAATATTATTTCTTCCATATTTTGTCTCCAATATTTTAAATATTCATAGTCTATCATTTTATCCTGTAGTAATTGCAGAGTTACAAATTTCTGTATAATAATTTATCCTAATTGTACTGTAATATATATCTAATTCTAGATTTTCAATGCTATTTATTATCTTGTGTTGTTCTTCTCGTAGTGAGTTTTTTAAATTATATAAACTATCACATGTACTTTTCCTAAATTTTTTAGGGTTTCTTCTATCCATATTAATTTTTCTTTTAGATTCTCCATTATTTTTCTAATTCGGTTTCTATAATTAATTTCTTCATTTAGATTATCTTGATTTTCTCTAGTTTTTCTAATATATTCTAACATTTCTTCATCTGAATAATATTCATCTGGGTAATTATTCAGGTATAACTGTTCTATCCAATTTATAGTTTCAATTTCATAGTCTAATACTTTTTCTAATATTATTCTCTTAATATCTATAATTTCTATATCTCTAAGTATACATAAGATTAATATTTTAAGATTATCTATCATTTAAAATTTGTTAAATACTTTATTATAATATTTTTTTAGTTGTTTGTTTTAATCTCATTAATTCTTCTATATTTTCACTAGGAAATTGTATATATTTTACATCTATTTCCAAAATTCTAAATATACATAATTTATCATAGTTTTTGTGTGGGTTTGGTATGTAAGTATTTATAAGAGTAGTTCGGTAGGTGTGGTATATAATTAATTCTAGTCATAAAATATCTATCAAATATTTTTTCCAATATAATTTTTCTTATATCTACTATTTTTATATCATTAAGTACATATAAAACGAGTATTTTAAATTTATCTACCATTTAGTCAGATAAATAATTATTCATTTTTCATAAAATGCTATTATCAAAATATTCCATTCAATCTTGCACATAACAACATATGATCACTTTAGATTGCTATATACTAGATTATTCTTAAATAACATATTTTTCGGTCACTATTAGCATGGTAATCTGGATACTTTTCCCTTAAACAATGCCTCTACTCTAGTTACTCCCCTATCACGGCTTTCTTGCCTCATCGATTTCACCTTTAGGATGGCATAGTTCTTAGGGATTTTTCTCCTTTTCCACTTTGCTAATAAATTTCTTAACATGCTATTTTTCGAATAATTCTACTATAAAGCAACTTACATGAACTTATTTTATCATATCATGATTGTTAGGAATTTATGAATTTAGCTATTCATAATAGTAAATGAATATACTTGTTCTGGTAGTTTTAATAATTCTAAGCTTTGTTCCTTCATAGATATTTCTATTGGAATATATACCTGTTTTTTTTTTTAAATAAATAAGCAAAATATTTGTTGTAGACAAGATAGAGTTTTTTGCTTCAACGCATGAAGGCTTACCTTCATCTGAGCAAGTGCTAGTTTATTTATATTCTTAGAAATAAAAATGCGTACACTGTTTTTCTTTACATCTGTCAGCTACTTTACAAAAGTAAAGAAAAATGTTTCTGCAAAGTCCTAAAGCTAATTTTTACACATGTCTAATCTACTAATGGCACTACTTGCCAAAAAAGACTAGTAAATGATAAGAAAAGTCAAAAAGCCTAAGGCTACTTGCATAATAATTTACGTAAAGCTATCTAGCTATTTTAAATCTTCCATATGTCTTTTCCACCTTTAATACCTTGAATTACTTTCTTTGTCTTCTTTCTTTATCCGTAGCTATCTTTTTTTATTACTTTGTATCTCCATTATTGCTTCATATCTTGCATCTTCCAGCTGTCGCTTTTATCTTCTTCTATTCCAGTTGAACTTCTGGGACAATATTATCTTCTCCATTACATTTTGAACATTGATGGTCTGAATATTTATGTCCAATTAACTTGCAATATCTGGTTAATAATTCTTCCGAAATAAATTTTTCTTTAATAGCTCTGGCGATAGGTTTTTTCTCTGGATTGAGTAACGCAAGATTCATTGCCTAACGTCTTCCATATCTATTTCTCATAGTTCCTTTGAATTTGAGTATACTATTACATTACCTCTAGAATAATAACTTCATATGAAATTTCTGTTGCGATAAGTGTTTGCTAACTCTTGAAGAATTGTGGATAGTCCTATAATTCTCTTATTTGCATAAAAATTTGGTATCTCAATTCTAGATATTTCTGGTTGTGGAATAATATCTTCTGGTATAATCATATCTCGGGTCATTCCTATTTTTACAACTTGTATAGGTGATTTAACTTCATCATACAATATCTCTGCAGGTGCTGTGTAAAATTTTATAAAAAATAGGTTACCTTTGGTTATTCTTTTAAAAATGTTAAATGAATCATATATTTCTGGTATATTGGATATTTCATTTTTGTCTTGGGTATATATGGTACTAAGTAGTCCATATTCGTAACAGGTTTTAACTAGATTTGGATTGATTTTGGGTAAAGCAATTAGCTTATTATATCCGATTAGCTTTTGTGTTGTGTAATTTGTATGTGGTTCTTGGATGTTTATAGCTCTGGGGTTAGTATTTAAGAAGGTTTGTATTTTGTAAATATTTTCTATGTATATTCGGGTTGTATAGTTGTAGATCTTTTTATCATGGTTTAAACTGTCTCGGTATGTGGTAATTTGTGGGGGTATGAATATGGGATCTTTTGGTGTATTTGGAATATATGGCTTATCAAATAGCTTGTTTAGGTTCATATTTGTGTTTTTTCTAACTCCTTTGCTTGTACCTGTAGAAGTAGATTGATAAACGTTATGGGTTTTACTGAGTATCCCAACATCTCCTTCTAGCTCTGAAATTTTAATGTCTTCCGATCGACATAGCTCTGGAATTTTAATGTCTTCCGATCGACATAACTCTGCACACTGCTGAATTAGCTGATCTATAGCTTAAGACTTTAGTTTAACTTCATTAGTCTTTAGCTTTTCTATTTCATTACCTATATTGTCCACTTTCATTGAAAGCGTAGTTAGGGTTTTGAATATCTTTTCTAAAGTATCATCTTCTATTATATCAGTCTGTGTAACTTTGTCTTGATATGTAATCTGCAATAACATTTTTGTTAGTACTAATTACTTCAATTGTAAATGTAAAATTAAATATATTCAATACTAGTCTCTGAATCTCTTTTATTGTAACTGAATTTTGTATTTTCTTTGTTAGCCACCAACGTACCAGTGTATTATCTTCTCGTACAATAAACTTGTTATATACAATATATGACTTAAATGCTAATAAACATTTATATAAAGAGCATAATTCTTTTCTATTTATTTTCCATTTTATTTCTGTTTCATTAAACATACCTGAGTAGTATCTACAATGGTGTTCTAATTTTTTTCTTCATATCTATATTTAAGTATTACTCCATAACTACATTCACTAGTATTTGCTTCTAGTATATATATAAATTTTCTATTTTCATCTGAAAATTGTAATTTTGATAATTCTTTACAAAGTATTTTTATTTTCTGAACTTGTTTTTTATCTTCTTCATTGTAATTATATTCTACATCCTTTTTTAATTTTTTCTGTAAAGGCTTCAGGTTCTCTACTAATTTTGGTATATATTCTCTTACTTGGTTTACTAATCCTAAAAATGATTGTAATTTCTTTTTTGTATCTAATTCTTCTTTTGAATTTAGTATTTTTTGTACTATATGTTGTTGCATTTTTACTCCACTTTTATCTATTTGTATTCCTAAAAATTATATTTGATTTTTCATAATTTCAGCTTTTTTCTCACTTAAACTTATTCCCGAATTTTCTATTATATCTGTAAATTATTCTAATAAGTTTAAATGTTCTTCTTTTGTTTTTGTATATAATAGTATATCATCTATGTATACTATACAATTAGGTAATTGTTTAAAATAACTATCCATAAAATGTTGATATCTACCTGGTGCATTTTTATATCCAAATGGTAGTACATTCCATTCATAAAATTCTTGTCGTACCGTAAATGCAGTTAATTCCTTAGATTCTTCTTCTAACTTTAAATGGTAAAATCCTAATTTACAATCAAATTTACTAAAATAATTATATCCTTGTATTTGTCTTATTTTTAATATCTTATTTGGTATTGGGTAATTATATATCATAGTGTTTGCATTTAAATTTCTATAATCAATAACCATCCTACTTTTTCCTCTTTTTTGTTCACTATGTTTATTTACTATAAATGCTGGACTATTATGTTTACTATTACTTTTTTGTATATATTGTTTTTCTAATAATTCTTCTATGTGCATTTTAATTTCTTTTAAATCATCAAAATTATATGTTAATAGTTTCTGGGTTATTATGCTATTTTTATCTATTAATTCAATTTTTATAGTAGTTTTATGTTTTTCCCATCCTTTTAATGGATCTTCACTATATAATTGTTCTAATTTTTTTCTTAATTATTTCTATCTTATTTATTGAAAATATAGTTATTTCCTTTTTATTTATTGAAAATACGACTAGTTCTATTGTATCTTCAGTATTTTTTGTATTTTCTAATTTTTGTGTAATTTTTTCACTTCCTTCTATCCAATCAGTTTTCTTTCTTATTTTATTAGTAACTTCTTTTGCTCTTACTTTCTGTTTACATGGTGTTGTAAACCGCCAATCCGTTTTAGTTATTATATGTGGGTATAATTTATCTAAAAACGGCATTCCTAAAAGCATATCTTTTGATGTTAGCTCATAATTATAGATTTCTTCTATTGTTAATATTTTATCCCATACTTGTGTTTTTACATTCTTAGCTTTATAAGTAATTAAGTTTCCTTTGTTATTAAATCCTTTAACTATAATTGGTGTTTTTAATTTATCCCATTTACTTTTTGGTAAACAATTATATCTACATAAATTATTTTCTGCTCCTGTATCTATCATAGGCGTATAATATCTACTGTAATACTCTTCTACTACTATTTTCATTAATACATATATTTTCATATCATGTTAAAGCTCTTCTTAAGAATAATTTCTCTCTGTTATATGTTATAGATAAGTGTGTATGCTCTATATTATATGGTTTTACTTATTCTAACCATTTTATTCCTAATATTATGTCTGCTTTTTGCATTTCTTCCTTTATTTCAAATTTTATTTTTATTTTTCTAACTCCTATTGTTATTTCTTTTTCTGCTATATTTTTAGTGTTTATTAAGCTTCTTGGTAGATCTGGGCATATATTATTGTCAGATTTTATTTCCTCATTTTTTATTAGATATCTTGCTATATAATTTTCTTCTTGTCCTGTATTTAAGAGTATTAAATATTCTTTTTCATTTATTGTTCCTGTTATGTAATATTGGTTTAAATTAGTTGTTGAACTTGTTTCATAACTTGTTCTTTTTGATGAACTTGATGATTCTGGTTTTTCATAAGTTATTCTTTTTGTCGTACTTATTCTATCATTTATTATTTCTAAATTTTCTTCTATATCTATGTCTCTATAACTACAACCATTATTATTAATTGTTTTTACAAATTGTTCGAAAAGACTTTCTATTTGTATTTTGTTAATTTTATTTTTTTCCGTTATTTTATGTTTTGTTGTTAATGCATATAGATTTTTACATCTTGCTGTGAATATTTTACTTCCTAGGGTTAGTTCTATTCCTGATATTTTCCAATATAATACTAATGATTTATCTATATTTTTATCTGTTATTGCTACTGAATAATTTACACTTATTATAAATTTAAATTTTTGGTATATTAAATTTCCTTTTATGGCAGTTATTATACTTTTTTCTATAGGTTTTATAATTCTATCATCTGCTAGGTATAATTCTATTGGTGTATCTATTCCTTCTCTAAAACATGCTTTTATCAATATCTATGTTCCTCCAAGGTGTACATATTTTATTGGGTCTTTACTTTTTATAGCATTTATTTCTTTATTAATTATTCTTTTTGTTACTAGTGGTATACTAGCTCTTCCTTTTACATATCTACAATCCATTACATGTTCTTTTTGACCTACTACATAGTAATCTTCTTTTCTTCTACTAAATATGTTTTTTATTGTTGGTATTTTAAATATTTTTTCTACACTTAAATCTAATTCTTTTCCTTTTATTTCATCAAATACATGACTATCAAATATTATTTTTTGATCTGTTCCTTCTTCATTTAAATATTTTTCCTTTGTTATTATTTTTATATCTTCTTCAGTTATTTGGTTTATTCTTATATTTTTTTCAGTCATTTAATTCATCTAATTCACTATCTATTTCATTATTTGTTTCATTCTCTGAAATTTCATATATACTATCTTCACTTTCTAATTCGTAATCTATATAATCTATCTGCATATATTCTGTATTTTCTATTTTTATTTCTGATATTTTTTTATTTTTTGGGTTCTTAGGTAATTTACAATCTCTAGCTAAATGTCCTAATTTTCCGCAATTATAACAAGTACATTCTTTTATAGATTTCTTTTTCCTATATGGTCTTTTATGTTTATAAATTCTTACATAATATCTTTTTCTTGGTTTCTTATATTTATATTTTGATTTTTTGTATTTCTTATATTTCTTATGTCTTTTTCTTTTCTTATAATATCTTTCTTCGCATCCAAATTGAGGTGCTATTTTATCTTTGCAACATGTTAAATTTCTTATTAATGTTTTTCCATTTTTATTTCTTTTCTATATTTTTCACATAGGTTTCTATACCATTGTTGTAAAAATTTTATTCTTGCTCCTAGAGTATCTACTATTTTTGCTTCATCCCAACTTTTTATTATTTTTGAACTAAATGGTTCAGGTAATTTATTAAAATATAATTTTTTTATTTCTTTACTTTCTTCTGTATTATAGATCTCTTGACTAGATTTGGTCAGAAATCTGAATAATGTGCTTTTGGAAGCTACTTATGAAATTTTATAAGTTAAAAGTAAAGGCAAAACAAAACTTCTTACTAAAAATTATTTGTTACTTAGCATTTGTTATGAATTTAAAAACAAGTCGCAAATGGATATTTCAAATTTTGGTGTAGATGCATTTACATTTTGATATTTCTTTACCAATGCTTTGTTAATCTTTTTTCTAACAATGGAAATTGATATTGTTTATTAATATTTTCATGGCAATTAAGAAAGTAGTAGTATTACGGAGTAAGAAGAAGAAAAATGAGATTTGATATTTTTAAAGAATATGAACAGTTAAGGAAAGTAAGAAAGAGAAAAGCAGAAAAAGAAAAATATTAAAAATAAATAATTAAAAAGAAAATGAAAGAACAAAAAAAGATAAAAGTGCGTACGAGATTCATATCATTAGATTTGTATTAAACATATACATAAATAATCAAGTTTTATAATTTGTTAAAATATACATGAAAAAAGCAAGTTTTCATTGAACTTTTTTTTTTAGAAAAAATAAAATTATCATTTCACTTTCGATATATTATGTGAAATTCAAGTATTTTGAAAGAGTGAAAATATGTAAGTGACAAAAACTTATAGAAAAATACATGTACATAACAGAGTGAATGATATAGTTTGTTAAAATATGAAATAATTAAAAACTAGAAGAAATTTTTAAAAAACTTTATCATTCAAAAATTTAATTAACTCGCGCGAAGCGCGAATAAATTCACTAATTATATATATAAATATAAAAATAAGTAAATAATTAGAAATTTTAAGACTTATTGGACTAGAAATAATTTAATGGACTGGATCAAGTTGTGTGGAATGGCGAAGCAGATATGAAAATTGTTCTAAACTTTGGGCTAATTTTTGTTCTTCTGAGGTTTATAAATAAGAGCTGGATTTAGGTGAAATAAAATATTGAAATGGAGTTATTGTTGGCCCGAATACTCTTTTTCCATAGAAATTAATTTTGTTGATACTTTCTGCTGTCCTAAATTTATTTTTAGTGCATCGTATATAAATTATATAAATAATTTAGTATATGCGTCCGATTTAGTAATTTGTAATTTTAAATTTTATAAGAGAAAATGGTCAAAAGCCCCCCAACCTTTACTCCAAAACCCAACTACACACCTATACTTTGTGGGGGTCTATGACCCCCCTGAACTATTTTAAAATGGAATTATCACACCCCTAAAAAGCCACAACCACATCTTCATTGAAGGGTGAAACCCACACGTTTTATCTGTCAATTTTAATTTTTTTTTTTAATTTTTAGTTATTGTTTCCCCTTATTTTCCACCATTTTCAATTTTACAAACCCAGATTAAAATTTCATCATTCTCACCAAACAAAATATCAATATACTTGAATCATCATCTAATCTATATCATTGAATAAAATTAGACAAACAAAGATAATTAAATTTCCAACAATCTTTCAAATATAACTAAATTTTATTCTTTATTTCTTAATTTCACCCCAAATTTAATAAAAATGGGTGAGGGTGGGGGTGGCGGTGGTGATGCCGGGTAATAGGGGTGGGGGTGGCGGTGGCGACTAATGGGGGTGGGGTGGCAGTGGCGATGGCAGCTAATAGGGATGGGGTGGCGGTGGGAACGACGGCTAATGGGGGTGGTGGTGGGTGAGATGAAATTCATAATTTGAATTAGAAGTTTGGCTTGGATTAAAGTGTGGTGAAAAATTACATGGTATTGATAGTATAACATTGTCTTAAAGATTCTTAATTTTCTTGATGTTATATTCCTAATTCTTGAAATTTTGACAAGATTTGAAAAAAATTGGACAATAAAAAGAAAAAAAAAGTTGAAGATTTATATGGAGAGAAAAATGGAGGAAGGTGAAGAAGTGGTCAAATGGTGGAGATGACGTTGGCGGCATTATTGAATTGGTGGTGGAGTGATTTTGGCCATGATAGCCATTGAAGAGTTGTTGAAGCTTTTTATTTTGATGAGAGAAAGTATTTTGGGGATGGAGATATGTGATGAAGAAGAAAGAAAATAAAATAAAAAAAAAATATATATATATATATATATATATATATATATATATATATATATATTTGTATTAAAAAGAAACGTAAAAAAAATTTAAATATTTTCGGATCACTCACTCTCTCTAAGAGAGTGAGATACACTCTCTTTGCCACATAAGCCTTTAGAGGTGTAATAATTTCATTTTAAAAATGTTTAGGGGGTCATAGGACCCCCGCAAAGTATAGGTGTATAGTTGAAATTTGAGGTAAAGGTTGAAATTTTTTTGGTCATTTTCTCAATTTTATAACATTAACAAAATATATGTATAATAGGGATAAAATTGAAATATATGCATATATGAGATAATAATAAAAATATATTATATTAATATTAATAATTATACATGACTATAACAAAATATACACATATGCACGTAATAAAACACACACACACACATATATATGTATATATACATATGTATGTGTGTGTGTGTGTATATATATATATATATATACTCAACATCAAAATTTAATTAAAGTATTTTAACATATGATAGAAAAATGAATACGTTTTTTATTCTTTCAAAATTCATAAAAATATAATTTATTTTGAAAAATTATTTAAGGTCTAGGAGCATCGAAAAATAATTAAAGTAAACAGAGCGAGCCAAAATTGGGTAACAACAGTTGCTTCGATTGTCCGAAGATTAGTGTGAAAATCTTTGGGCAATCACATTGATGTAATCAATTTTGTCTCGGACAAAATAAAATATTTGAAAGATTATGGTCGGGCTCCGATTTCTGAGTTGCCTACATATCTCGAGTATCATGAGAAGTCAGTCCATTTGTAGTTTGAATCATAGCAAAATTTTGATATCTATAAAATTTTATAGATATCAAAATTTTTCCAATGATGTTGGGTGTATTTATGCATTCTAGCCTTACTATTCTACCCTATTTAGCCTTGTTTTGAAGATGATTCATATGCATAATGTGTTGATAATGATATAAATGTGCATCTAAGTGTACAAGTATGTGTTTACAGTGGTGAATGGTGTTTTCAAACAAGTTTTGATTCAAATTGATCATTTAGAGTTCGACCGAAAAAACTAGCGTGACTAGCTTGAGTTAGGTGTTTGTCTAGTCTATCATGTTGGGTTCTAATGTGTTTAATGAGTTCCTAAGGTTGTTATTGTGTATTTATATGTGAAACAACTTGATTATAATGTTCAAGGGTCAATTGGATCAAAACAAGAGTCAAAACAATGAGCTAGAGATCAAAGTGAATGAAACCTAGTCTTAGCTTGTATTTCTATTTCATCGTGTTGGGTGTTGTGTTGTTTTGAGCTCTAAATTGTTGTGTTTAATATTATAGGATGCTTGGTGAATGGATAATGATGACATATGAAGGATACACAAGCTTCGAATCAAGTGGAATACAACAACAACAACAACAACAACAACAACAACAAAAAACCCAGTATATTTCCACATAGTGGGGTCTGGGGGGGGGGGGGAGGTAAGATGTACGCAGTCCATACCACTACCTCCGGAGAAGAAGAAAAGCTATTTTTGATAGACCCCCGGCTCAAGACACAGAATAATACACAAATCCTTAATACAGCATGGAACAAGATGATAGTACATACCTACGCCACCCACAAGGAATAATAATCAAAGAGCAGTAAACAAACTCACAATAAAGCATGCAACAAGGTGTCATAACAAGAATAATACCCTACCAAGTAATGACCTACCCTAGCAACCCAAAAAATAACTAGCCTTCTATCCTAATCCGCGCCCTCCAGATCTTCCTATCTAGGGTTATGTCCTCTGTGAGCTGTAACTGCTCCATGTCCCTCCTGATAACCTCTCTCCAGTATTTATTTGGCCTACCCCTATCCCACCTGAAACCATCCAAAGCAAGCTTCTCGTACCTATAAACCGGGGCATTCGTGCCCCTCCTATTCACATATCCGAACCATCTCAAATGGGCTTCTCGCATCTTGTCCTCCACCGAAGCCACTCCAACCTTTTCCCGAATAGTTTTATTTTGAACTCTGTCACCCCTAGTAGGCCCACACATCCAATACAACATCCGCATTTACGCCACCTTCAATTTTCGAATGTTAGAGTTTTTTACTGGCCAACATTCCGCTCCATACAACATGTCCGGATGGACTGCCACCCTATAGAATTTGCCTTTAAGCTTAGGCGGTACCTTCCTATCACACAACACCCCCGAGGTGAGCTTTCACTTTATCTATCCCGCCCTAATCCAGTGGGAGACATCTTCGTCAATCTCACCATTCCCCTGAATCATGGACCCAATATACTTGAAACTATCCCTCTTACAAACCGCCTGGGAATCTAGCTTTACTACCACCTCGTCTTCCTGCCTCAAGTCATTAACTTGCATTCCAAATATTCTGTCTTGCTCTTGCTCAACCTGAACCCTTTAGACTTAAGGGTTTGTCTCCACACCTCTAATTTATCATTCACACCTCCTCCCTCCTGCGTCTCATCAATCAAACCTATATCATCTGCAAAAAGCATACACCAAGGCACCTCTTCTTGAATACGCCGCGTCAACACATCCATCACCAAAGCAAACAAGAACGGGCTAAAAGTAGATCCCTGGTGCAATCCTGTAACGACAGGGAAATGCTCTGAGTCTCCTCCCGCTGTCCTTACCTGTGTCTTGGCTCCATCATACATGTCCTTGATTACTCTGATATACTCTACGGGGACCTTGCTCACCTCCAAGCATCTCCAAAGAACCTACGCCTTCTCTAAGTTGATAAACACCATGTGCAGATCCTTCTTCTTTTCCTTATACTGCTCCACCAGTCTCTGCACCAGGTGAATCACCTCCGTCGTCGAGCGCCTGGGCATAAATCGAAACTAGTTCTCCGAGATAGACACTATCCTTCTCAATCTCAACTCGACCACTCTCTTCCAAATCTTCATAGTGTGGCTCAATAACTTAATACCTCTATAGTTATTGCAGCTCTGAATGTCACCCTTGTTCTTATAAAGAGGGATCATTGTACTCCATCTCCAAGCCTCGAGCATTTTTGTCGACTTGAAAATGTCGTTAAACAATTCAATCAACCACTTAAAGCCCGCTTCGTCAGATAACTTCCAAAAGTCCACAGGAATCTCATCAGGCCCCGTTGCCCTACCCCTACGCATCCTACAAACAACTTTTTTGACCTCTTTTTATCTTAAAACGTCTACAATAACTGAAATCACGACAGTCCTCTGAGTGCTCCAGGTCCCCTAACACAATATCTCTATCGCCTTCGTCATTCAATAACCTATCAAAGTACCACTGCCATCTCTTCTTAATGTGATCATCCTCCACCAACACTCTACCATCCTCCCCTTTAATGCACTTCACCTGGTCAAGTCACGAACCTTCCGCTCTCTAGCCTTTGCAAGCCTAAACAACCTTTTTTCCCCCTCCTTTCTCTTCTAACCCCGCATACAATCTCTCGAATGCTATCATCTTAGCCGCCATAACTGCCAACTTAGCCTCTTTCCTATCTATATTGTATTCCTCCCTATTAGCCCGCTTCTTATCTTCATCCTTACTCTCACCCAACTTAGCATACGCCTCCTTTTTATTCTCTACTTTCTTCTTAACTTATTCATTCCACCACCAATCCCCCCAACAATGATCGGCCCAGCCCCTGGACATACCCAACACGTCACTAGCAGTCTCCTTAATGCACCTAGCCACTATATCCCACATACCATCCACATCCCCCTTACACTCTCACCCCCTCATACCCTCCACCTTCTCTCCTATCTCCCATGTATTTATTGGTGTTAAACTGCCCCACTTAATTATAGGTCTACCCTCCTCACCCCTTCTCTTCTTGTCTTTCTTAATACATAAGTCCATCACCAAGAGCTTATGCTGGGTCGAAAGATTCTCACTTGGGATGACTTTACAGTCCTTACACAACACCCTATCCCCTTTTCTAAGCAGCAAAAAGTCAATTTGGGTCTTGGCTATCGTGCTTCGAAAGGTGATCAGATGATCGTCCTTCTTCGGGAAGCTCAAATTCACCACTACCAACCCAAAGGACCTTGCAAAGTCCAACAAAGCAACTCTCTCTTCATTTCTCTCCCTAAAACCAAAAATACCATGCACATTGCCAAAGCCTCCCGGTAACGCCCCGATGTGTCCATTGAAATCCCGTGCTACAATAATCTTCTCAGAACTAGGCACTCCTTTCACCACCTCATCCAAAGCCTCCCAAAACTGCATATTTTCATCCCTATCCAAGCCCACCTGAGGCTTGGAATGGATCACAGAAGCACAATACGCTACTTGAAGCCAACTTGGACACCTGGAATGTCCAAGGAGAGTGAGGGCATGTGTGAAGTTATTTTGGAATTTGCGACACTCCAAAATGTCCAAAAGCATCAAAACAGTTAACTGAGGTGATATAAAGGAGATCCTTTACCTGGAGTGGTGCTCAAACCAGGGCACAACCTTTCCTGGAGCGGGGCTATAGCCAGGACGGCGCCCTCTCCAGTCCCGGGCTAAAAAATTGACAGCTTCTTTGTCCAACACGGAATTGGCTTGATCCTATACTATAAATACATGTTATATCACGTTTTAACATACTTTTGGACATCTTGGAGCATTGGAGGCTACCACAACTTCTCTTTAGGGTTTTATTTTCTTAACTTTAGTTTCTTTCATGGTTTGTATCATCAATCCAAGGGATTGGATGATAAATATTTCCATTAAAGGCTAAAACTCCTTTTCCGGGGTTAAGGCCAAGATCATGATTATTTTATTTTGAATTAAGTTTGTTGATTTGATTATCATTATTGGTTGCTTGTTTATTCTTATTTTAACAATTTTAAGGATTAGCTACCCTTAGAATACATCAATTGTCAAACTTGTGATCTCGGGAGAGGGAATAAGGAGATAGAACAGGGGAATAAACAAAGTATGGTTTGTATTTCTTTGTGAAGTAAGGAATTCAAATTTGTATCTAGGACAGGGATGTACTTAGATGCCTTAGTTGATTCATATGTAGGATGATATTTGTAAGGAACTTAAGTGAACTATTACATCCCCGCTCAACAATGTAGTTGTAAGGTTTAACTTAGGTAAAGGATTAGATGTTGAAAAAGTATAATCATGCAATTAACTCTGCGAATTAATAACCAAGATACGCAATTTAATGAATGAATTTCAATAATGTAATATGATTGTTCTTAAGCCTTAACCCTGGGCTTTTATCCATAGATTGTTCTAATTCATTACTTTTCTGCATTAGTTTAGTTTACTTTTAGTTTAAAATTATTTATCCTCCTTATTTGTAAAAACTTGACAGTGCCTAAGTGCACACGCAAGTGTACGTGGTCTTATCAAGTATTAAAGTGGCTTCAAGAAAGCCCAAGTATCGATCTCTCGGGTACTTACGTTCACCGACTATCTAATTCTAGTTCAACAATTAAGAAAAAGTAAATAAAGAGATTTAAGAATTGTAGACTAAAAGTAAACTAAACTAATGCAGAAAAGTAACGACTTAGAACAATCTATGGATAGAAGCCCAGGGCTAAGGCTTACGAATAATCATACTACATTATTGAACTTCATTCATTAAATCGCTTATCTTGGTTGTTGATTCGTAGGGTTAATCGCATGATTATGGTTTTCCAACCTCTAATCCTTTACCTAACTTGGACATTACAACTACATCATTGCGCGGGGATGTAATAATCCAATTAAGTGTATGTAAGTTATCATCCTACGTGTGAATCAAGTAAGACATCTAAATACATCCCTGTCCTAGATACTAATTCAAATCTCTTATTTTATAAAGAAAAAAGAACCATACTTTGCTTATTCCCTTATTCTATCTCCCTATTCCCTCTCCCGAGATCACAAGGATGACAATTGATGTATTCCAAGGGTAGCTAATCCTTAAAATAGTTAAAATAAGAATAACAAGCAACAATAATGATAAGCAAATCAACAAACTTAAGTCAAAACGAAAGTAATCATGATTGTGGCCTTAAATTTGGATAGGAGTTTTAGCCTTTAATGGAAATATTCATCATCCAATCCTTTGGATTGATGATACAAACCATGAAAGAAACTCAATTTAAGATAAAAAAACCCTAAAAAAAAGTTGTGGTAGCCTCATTAATCCTCTAAGACGTCTAAAAGTATGTAAAATGTGATATAACATGTATTTATAGTATAGGAGCAAGCCAATTCTGTGTTGGACAAGAAAGCTGTCGGTTATTGAGCCCGGGACTGGAGAGGGCGCCGCCCTGGCTATAGCCTTGCTCCAGGCAAGGCTGCGCCCTGGTTTAAGCGCCGCTCCAGGTAAGGAGTCACCTCCATATCACATTAGTTCGCTGTTTTTATGCCTTCTGAACATTTTGAAGTCTCGTACTCTCCATAATACCTTCACACGCGCCCTCACTCTACCTGTATATTCCAAGTGTCCAAATTGGCCTTAAGTAGTGTATTATGCTTCCGTGATCCATTCCAAGCCTTTTTGAGTTGTTTCCACTTGATTTGAAGCTTGTATAGCCTTCATATATCATAATAATCCATTCACCAAGTATACTATAACATTAAACACAATAATTTATAGCTCAAAACAACACAACATCCAACACAATGAAATAGAAACACGAGCTAAGACTAGGCTTTATTCACTTTGATCTCTAGTTTTGACTCTTGTTTTGATCCAATTGACCCTTGAACATTATAATCAAGTTTTTTCACATATAAATACAAAATAACAACCTTATAAACTCATTAGAACCCAACACAATAGACTAGACAAATACCTAGCTCAAGCTAGTCACACTACTTTTCTCGATCGAACGCTAAATGATCAATTTGAATCAAAACTTGTTTGAAAACACCATTAGACATTGTAAACACATATTTGGACACTTATATGCATATTTATATCATTATAAACACATTAGACTCATGAATCATTCTCAAAACAAGGCTAAATATGCTAGAATAGTAAGGCTAAAATGCATAAATACACCCAACATCACCACCCGACACTTAAAGCCTTGTTCATCCTCGAACAATTCTTAACTATAAGCATCATGATCTGAAGAGCCTCCACACTTTTACTACATTCAAGAAACTCAAGAAAGTACTACAATGACTACACGGAATGCAAGTTTACAACACTACGCATGTTATACGCAATTCAAAGCTCAAGAATCCTACTCCAAAATATCATAGCCTCAAGAATTGACTCCATACATGAAAAATTCATACATATTCAAAATAAGACATCATACAAATCATCCATATTTATCAAACATGTGCCCTCACAACCAAGAGAGTTACCTATAAAAACTCACAATAATGCAATTATCATAATGGGTATAAAAATCAAGTTACACTCACTCTCACAAAGAATTCACAAATTGCACATAATGAACCATAGGCTTGCCCTTAGTGTCATACTCCACTAATGTTAGAATGTGAAATTTAGGATCAAATAGGTCTTTTCCGGATTGTAATGTAGGCTAAGGAATGAGAAGAAACTATTTTGGCCAAGAATAGTGACTAACCTCTCTAAGAGCTTTAATACACCACATTATTCAATTAGAACCAATCTCCAACAACCCATTTACACCAATTTTATCTACCACATTCTTTTATTTTTCCCCATCTCTTTTAAGCATTTTCACATACACATGGTGGGCATATTGTTTATTCCTTCAAGATTCAATTTTTTCTTTTTCTACAATCATAGGAATATTTCTAACGCCTTTTATATCACTCTCAACCATCAAAAATCAAATATAAACAACAATAACTCTTACCTTGGGCATCAATTTCACCTTTTTTTCCTTTAATTTCTCAAACTCCTTTTTCAATTATTTTTTTTCATTAAAGCACTTAGGAGCTTTTTGGATCAAATTATAGTCTATTAAAGAAAGGGATTAGGCTACATATGAGGCTACCAAAGAAAATAGCTAAGGGATTAGTGGTGGATAACTAGGATAATGCACAAAGGGTAGGACATATAGAAGGTATAAAACAAGCCTATCAAAGAAATGAGTAAATCATCTCCTAAACCCACACTCTTTATTTTACTTTACACACACAAACCGGGTAAGTTCTAGACATCATATGAAACAAGGAGTATACAAAAACTCACATCACATATGGAACATGCTCAACTCAATAGGATCATCATAGACTCCCTACCAAACAATATCATAAATTTAAAATTAAGACAACAAGTACAAGAATCACATATATGAGCCTAATATTCATAAAAATAGTAATTCACTCAATCAACATGATTTTACAAACAAACCCACTTGCACCTTGCAATCAAAAATAGCACCAAATCAAATATATCACTTATTCCTATACTAAATTTTTTTAAATTGATCCAAAAATTGAGAATTTCCCCAACAACAGTGATGTTGGGTGTATTTATGGATTCTACCATTGTTATTTTAGCCTTTTTAGCCTTATTTTGAGGATGATTCATGTGCCTAATGTGTTGATAATGATATAAATGTGCATATAAGTGTAAAAGTATGTGTTTACAATATTTAATGGTGTTTTCAAACAAGTTTTAATTCAAATTGATCATTTAGAGTTCAACTGAGAAAACTAGTGTGACTAGCTTGAGCTAGGTGTTTGTCTAGTCTATCGTGTTGGGTTATAATGTGTTTAATGAGTTACTAACGTTGTTATTATGTATTTATATGTAAAAATACTTGTTTGTAATGTTCAATATTCAATTAGATCAAGACCAGAGTAAAAACAATAAGTTAGAAATCAAAGTGAATTAAGCCTATGCTTAGCTCGTGTTTTTAGTTCTCCGCCTTGGATGTGTGTTGTTTTGAGCTCTAAATTGTAGTGTTGAATGATATAGGATGATTTTTGAACGGATTATGATGATATATTAAGGATATAAAAACTTCAAATCAAATAGAAACAACTCAAAAAGGCTTGGAATGGATCACCGAAGCACAATACTCTACTAGATGTAAATTTCGACACCTAAAATATTTGGGAGAGTGAGGGAGTGTGAGAAGGTATTTTGGCATGTGCGATACTCTGAAATGGTCAGAAGGCACCAAAATAGTGAACCTAGGCAATATGGAGGCGACGCCTTGCCTGGAGCGACACTCAAACCAGGGCGCAGCCTTGCCTAGAGCGGGGCTATAGCCAGGGTGGCACCCTATCCACTCCTGGGCTCAATAACTGATAGTTTCCAACTTCAACACGGAATTGACTTGATCCTATACTATAAATACATATTATATCACATTTTTACATACTTTTTGGATATCTTAGATGATTAAGAAGGCTACCATGACTTTTTTTAGGGTTTTATTATCTTAAATTGAGTTTCTTTCATGGTTTGTATCATTAATCCAAGGGATTGGATGATGAATATTTCCATTAAAGGCTAAAACTCCTATCTGGGATTAAGGCCGCCACGATCATGATTACTTTTGTTTTGACTTAAGTTTATTGATTTGCTTATCATTATTGGTTGCTTGTTTATTCTTGTTTTAACTATTTTAAGGATTAGCTACCCTTAAAACACATCAATTTTCAACCTTGTGATATTAGGAGAGGGAATAGAAAGATAGAACAAGGGAATAAGTGAAGTATGGTTCTTGTTTCTTTATAAAATAAGATATTTGAATTAGCATCTTGGACAAGGATATACTTAGATGCCCTACTTGATTCACACGTAGGATGACAACTTACATAACTTAATTAGATTATTACATCCCTGTATAATGATGTAGTTGTAATGTCCAATTTAGGTAAAGGATTAGAGGTTGAAAAATCATAATCAAGAGATTAACCCTACGAATCAATAACCAAGATAAGCGATTTAATGAATAAAGTTCAATAATGTAGTATGATTGTTCGTAAGCCTAAATCCTGGGATTCTATCCATAGGTTGTCCTAAGTCATTACTTTTCTGTATTAGTTTAGTTTACTTTTAGTTTACAATTCTTAAACCTCTTTCTTTACTTTTTCTCAATTGTTGAACTAGAATTGGATAGTCGGCGAACGCAAGTCCCTGAGAGATCGATACTTGGGTTTTATTAAATCCACTATACTACTTAATAAGATCACATATAGTTACGTGTGCACTTGGGCGTTGTCACCCCAGTGTAGAGTTAAGGTGACACTGGGTTCCTTCGAGGATGATGATGAATATTTCAGAATGAATGGAAAGGATACGGGTGCACCTATCCCTGAAATGAATGTTTGGGATGGCTAGAGATAAGGATACTTTGGTTAGCAATATCTGCTAAGGATCTTGAGAGAAAAGAAGATTATGGATTTTTTTTAAAATTACCTAGTGTCAGATCAAGATGGCACTGGGCTATGACGCTAGGAAAAATAAGATGACTGAGCTGAGTTGATTTGAGTTTATTCACCGAAATCCTTAACGTAGCTAGGGATTCTTAACATTCCTATAGCTTTCCCTAGTTTACTGCTAGGAGGGTAGGTGCACGTTATATTGCATGGTCCTACAAACCAGGTAAAATGGATGAAAAATACCTATTGTTCAAAAAATTATAAATTGAAATTGTAATGTAAAGAGTAAAGTTAGATATTCAAACTAGTATTGTGATCTCCATTTTTTAAGGCCTCCGACTGGCGGGGAAATAACTGAAATTTAAAGAGCCTCCGTCGGTTGAGCAGTTGCTTGAAAGTAAAAGTCTTCGACTGGCGGGGCAATTATTTGAATGTCAGAGCCTCCGTCGGTTGAGAAGTTATTGTAAAATAAAAGTTATCTGATTGGCGAGCAGTGGATCCATCCGACTGGCGAGCAACTAGAGAATAAGCCATTCGACTAGGATATATTTGTTGAAAAAAATCAACATCATTCGACTAGCAGGTAGCTGTTGAGAAGTAAGTGCCATCCAACTGGCGAGCAGTGTTTGAAAAGTAAAGCCTCCGACGGCAGGATATTTGCCCAAAGGTAACAACTTCCTTATCTTGGCAAGGCGACCTTTGATCTGAACCAGATGATGGCATTGTTATTGGTATTTGATATTACTATCATAGTGGCTCTCTTGTTTCTTGCTAGGGTACGAGTCTCTGATTGTTAGATTATGCTCAATTTGCTGAAATATGATTTTTCGATATGGCAGTGTCGCCTTGCTTATGTATATTTTTGATTTATGGCAAGACATCCCCCTTACTGGTGCATGCTTTTGATATGGCGGAGAGTTATATTACTCATTTCCATCCTCCGATATGACAGAGGGTCACTTTTCTTCCTTATGTCCAGTCTTCAAAATGTGGAACTCGACTTTGTTTGCTTATGTATTATCCTCAGATTGTTTGCTTATGTACAATCCTCAGAATGTGGAAGATCGACTCTGTTTGCTTATATAAAGTCCTTGAAATGTGCAAATTTGACTGTGTTGAAGTCAGACAACATTTTTTGATTGGCGGATTTATTTGACGCTATTAAACGATAATTCTTCGATTTACAAAGTTATTTGATATAGTCAGGTGGTTGGCTTTGATTGGTAGAGCTTATTAGAAGAATTGAAATAGCCTAACTTTCCTACGAGGGGCCCCTTTCTTTGTTGGCTTGACTTGAGTCTTTAGCGTACCTGCAAAAGAATTCAGTCAAAATTCTTAGATCTGGTGAGAATTAGTATAAATGAATATAAAGACAATAAAGTAAGGAAAGAATATTTGGCTAATGTCGTAGTGATAAGCTGTGTGATGCCTCCGATCCTGTCTCAAAGCTTGACTTGATGTCATCTTCCAATTTCTATTTTCCTGCACTCAAAGAAAAATTCTTAGTTGGGAGGGAGTGTTGATTTGTGTCGACTTGGGAATCCTGGCTTTGTCTATGGAATTCTCCAACACTTCCTCGACTACTCGATTATTCCTAAATCTGGAGTCTTAGTAGGTGGGAAAGTAAGAAAAGTATTTTAAAATATGTACATATATATGTTTTCGCAAAGGTATTATGTATATATTAAGTATGTATAGTAATCCTTTATCTTTTTTAGATTATGACATGTTTCAAAATTGGTTAGGCCCCCTCTCGTAAATTGTGATTCTCGCAGCTTTTTCCTTCGTGTGGAACTTCTTTGACTCTGTTAATACTATGACGATTCTGGCAGGGAGATCGCTTATATTATAAGGCTATATTATAAGCTAAGGGGGTTTTTCTAAAGGTAAGACCAAACCTTTCAGGTTGCCTTCGTATCCTCAAAAATAGGAATTAGGTCTGTATGTAGTTCGAGGGTAGATAAGGAAACATAAAATGCAGCGATTGAGTCTGACTCAGATTGCCTACATATCCAAGTAGAATCAGGTCAGGCCGTAGTTCAGTACAATAAAAGAGTAAAATATGAAGTAACCAAATCCGATGAGGATTGCCTACGTATCCGCCGAGGAAAGTTAGGTCGGGCATAGTTCTAAATACATGAAAGGATGATATTTTTTTGTTTTCTAAGAAAAACCGAGCCCTATAGGGATACCTACATATCCTGTCGTAGGCAAGGTCCGGTAAGGTCCTTACATAGTTCATCGAGTACTCTTAAGAGGGGCAGTGATCCTTGCGGAGATAGATGGCACAGTAAGCATTAAGCCAATTAATTCAGACGCCATCAAGTAGTACTACCTTGCTAATTTGGTGCAAATTTCCCTTTAGCTTCATCTTGGTGAGGGAATATCTTCTTCAATACCAATTTTCCTGGTGTGAATCGTCGAGGCATAACTTTCTTATTGAATTCTTTGATCATTCTTTTTTTATAGAGTTGACCATGATAGACTATGTCTATTCTCTTCTCATCAATAAGAATCAACTATTTGAACCTGCTACGAATCCATTCAGTGTTATCTAAACCAACCTCCTGGATGATTCTCAATGAAGGTATCTCCACTTCGGCAGGTATCACTATTTCTGAACTATAAACCAACATGTAGGGAGTTTCCCTAGTAGATGTTCATATCGTGGTGCGATATCAATGTAAAATATATGGCATTTTCTTATGCCATTCCCTATTGCCGTCTATTATCTTTCTAAAGATCCTCTTGATATTCTTGTTTGCAGCTTTAACCACTCAATTTATTTATGGTCGATATGCCATGGAGTTTCGATGAGATATCTTAAACCTTTCACAAATCTCTCTCATTATGTCTCTATTAAGATTAGCTCTATTATATGTTATGATTGACTCTGGGATTCCAAATCGATAGACTAAGTTATTGTGAATGAAATCTACTGCCACCTTCTAAGTTACAACCTTATGTGTTGAAGCTTCAACCCATTTTGTAAAATAGTCGATAGCTACCAAGATAAAATGGTGTCCATTATATGTAGAAGGCTCTATGGACCCAATAACATCCACAACCCAAGCAGCAAACGGCTAAGACAAAACCATCACATTGAGTTCCTTTGGCGGCACCCGTATAAAATCCCCATAAACCTGACATTGGTGTTATTTATGTACGTACCGGATGCTATCCCTCTCCATGGTCATCCAAAAGTATCCAGCTCTCAAAATCTTCTTTGCTAGCATGAAACTATTCATATGGGGTCCACAAGTTCCTGTGTGTATTTCCTTCAATAATTTTGCGACTTCGGGCATCACAACAAACCCAAGTCTAGAGTTCTCTTATACAGGATTTCCTTGTTGAGAAATAAGTGATTGTCCATTCTTTTAAAAGTTCTCTTCTGCTTCCCAGAATGCCTTCTGAATATTCCCTATTTCGAGTAACCTCTTGATATCGTAGTACCATCACTTTCTATCTGATTCTTCATCCACATAAAAATAGTATGCTTATTGATCGTGTATCTCCGCCTTGATGGGATCTATGTAATTCTTATCTGGATGCTAAATCATTAAAGATGGTATTTCCAAGGCATCAACAAACTCATTTTGAATTTGAGGGATATGTTTGAATTCAATCTTTGTAAACCTTCTGCTCAGTCCTTTAACACATTGCACATAAGGAAGGATTTTGACATTCTTGGCGGTCCATTCTCCTTGCACCTGATGGATCAACAAATCTAAATCTCCTATCACCAAAATCTCTTTGATATCCATGTCACTGCCATCCTAAGTCCAAGAATGCAAGCCTCATATTCTTCCATGTTGTTCGTGTAAAGAAACTTAATCTTTGCTGAGATCAAGTAATGTTGACCTATTTTTGAAACTAGAACTGCTCTAATTCCGACTCCTTTAATTTTTGATGCTCCATCAAAGAACATTGTCCACCCAATATACAGCTCTGAGATGTCTTCTCCTGCAAACAACACCTTTTTATCTAGAAAGTAGGTATTGAACGACCTGTAATCTTGATCCACTGGATATTTTGCAAGGTGATCAGTCAAAGCTTTTCCTTTGATGGATTTTTATGTCACATACACAATATTAAATTCACTCAACAAAATCTACCATTTCGCCAATTTTTTGGTAGGCATTAGTTTCTGAAATATGTACTTGAGCGGATCCATTGTTGAAATCAAGTACGTGGTATACGCAGAAAAATAGTGCCTCAACTTTTGTGTAACCCAAGTCAATGCGCAACAGGTTTACTCCAACAATGTATACCTTGCTTTATATGGTGAACTTCTTACTCAGGTAGTAAATGGCTTGCTCTTTTCTCTCTGCATTATTATACTACCCTAACATACATCCAAATGCATTAACCATAACAGATAGATATAACAACAACTGCTTTCCCAGTTCTGGTGGAACCAATACTGGTGGGTTAAACAAATACTCTTTGATTTTGTCAAAAGCCTTCTGGCATTCTTTTGTCCATCCTGTGGCGGCATTCTTTTTCAATAACTTGAATATTGGTTCACAAATTATTGTGGACTAGTCAATGAACTGACTGATATAATTGAGTCTTCCCAAGAAACTCATTACTTTCTTTTTGGTCTTAGGAGGTGGTAAGTCTTGGATTACCTTTATCTTGGATGGATCCAACTCTATACATCTCCTACTAACAATGAATCCTAATAACTTTCCCGCAGGAACTCCAAAGGCGCACTTGGCTAGATTCAACTTTAGATCGTATCTTCGTAACCTTTCAAAGAACTTTTGTAAATCATCCAGGTGGTCCTAACTCTTTTTAGACTTAATAACGACATCATCCACATACACCTTGATCTCTTTGTGAATCATATCATAAAAAAGAGTAGTTATGGCCCTCATGTAAGTCGTGCTGACATTCTTGAGTCCGAACGACATTACCCTGTAGCAGTACACTCCCTATGGAGTGATAAATAATGTCTCTTTGCATGATTCTCATCAATCAGGATTTGGTGATATCCCACAAAACAATCAACAAATGACTGTAACTCATATTTTGGTAATTATCAATGAGAATATGAATGTTTGGGAGAGGAAAATCATTTTTTGGACTAGCCTTATTGAGATCTCAATAATTCACACATATTCTTATCTCCCCATCCTTCTTCGGTACTGTCATAATGTTAGCCAACCAGGTGGGATAATTTATGACCCTTACGACATTAGCTTCTATCTGCTTGGTCACCTCTTCCTTGATCCTTAAACTCAAATTGGGTTTGAATTTCCTCGTCTTTTGCTTTATCGAAGGACATGCAAGGTTGGTAGGCAGCCTATGTGAGACTATATCAGTGATCAACCCAGGAATGTCGTCGTAATACCAAGTAAATACATCAATGTATTATTTGAGAAGGCTTATCAATTCCTGCTTCCTTTCAGCCTCCAAGTGCATGCTGACTCGTATTTCCTTTATCGATTTTTCATCACCCAAATTGACAACTTTAGTTTTGTCTATATTAGAACTTTTCTGACTCTCGAGTTGCACTATCTCCTGTGGCAGGTTTTCAGGCATCATTCTTTCATTGTACTCCTCGTAATCTTGCTCATCCTTTGTATTTTGCTTAATAAATTCATTACATGCCATAATCGTAGAATGAGGATTTTTATTAATATTTTCACTGAAAAGTATAAAAGGCGAGTAAAGTAAATAGATATAAAAAATAGAGAAATAATTTTTGAAAATGAGGACTTTTATTAATAAAGGCACTGGACTTTTGCAAGAGACGAGTAGCAAAAAGAGCTCTAACATGATTCAAGCCTCAATTGATCATGTATACAATCCCACACTACCAAGACTCCTATCAGAATAGGGATGGGCTGATGGTCCAATTCTGTAAGATTTCTCCAAGTTCGACATCTCATATGGTAAACTTCTTGAAATCTATCTTTGGTTCTTGTTCTTCTTCAATCACAACTACAAATAGATTTCCTATCCCCTCTATGATATCTTTATTGATTGCTTGCTTCGAAACTGGGACTTGGACTGGTATGAAAATCATCACCCCAGACCCTTCACTGCCGACTCCTCCTAGAGTATGCTTATATCTAAACCCTATGGTACCTCTCTGATGCTTCAATTAGACTGGATCAACTATACCATCAAATTTTTATCCTAGCCCTGTCTTGGGCTGATACCCATATTTCAATATCTCTGATGCAACCATCTTTGTAGCACTTGACATTTTTACTTCCACTGGCTCTATTTTCTCATCGATCCTTGCAGCTTGCATGAGCTTCAGTGTATGAAAAGTGGCTCCATCTAACTCTTCGGTAACTGGAACTGAATTTACAAAGTAGATGGGGTGACTGAGCTCTCCATGGACAGTAATTTCTGTGCAACCCCACTCAAACTTCACGCATTGATGGAGAGTGAAAGGAACGACTCTTGCCATATGGACCCATGGCCTTCCTATCAATAGGTTATAACTAGATGATATATCCATGACTTGAAATAAAATCGGAAATTCAGCTGGTCCTATCTACAATGTAAAGTAGATTTCTCTGATGACACTCCTTTGTGTGCCATCAAAGGCTCTGACCTTCACCCGACTCTCCCTTATATCTTCTATGTTTACACCCAAATCCCTTAGAGTGTAGAATGGACAAATGTTACAAGCTGAACCACCATCGATCAAAACTTTATTCACAATCTTGTCATGATATCTGACTGCGATATGAAGTGCTTTGTTGTGTGCAGCCCCTTCTGGTGGTAGCTCATCATCATGGAAAGAGACCTTATTTTCTTTTACCATTTGTCTGATTGCTCCAGCCAAAGTCTCGCTTGTGGTCTCCTTTAGTAAATCCATCATAGCGTTCCTATGGGCTTCAGAACTCATAAGCAAGAACATAACAGATATGTAAGATGGTGTCTTCTTGAGCTGATCTTCAAGTGAACAGTCCTTGGGTTCCATCTTCTTCCAAAACTCTGTAGCTTCAGTATCAGTAATATTCCTATTTAGGTTCTACTCACTTTTGAGAACTCCTCGATTCAATTTCACTGGCGCGCAGCACCTTTCTGACTTGGTCATTCCTTGAGTCGCAATAGAGTCTATAATTTTTCCCTTGGCTTCAGCTCAATAGTCCTATGGGACTTCTTTAGTGTCATAGTCGGGGCCTCCCAGTGGCTAGCGTGGTCACTATGACTCTCGACAGGTACATCTGAACAGTTATTGGCTCTCTCAACTGTACTGTAATAAAGGCTGTGATGGGGACATAGTGGCAATTTCTCCTGCATTCCATGTGGGCACAATATCTTCTTCCAAGTTATATTCTTCCTCTAGAGTAATTATGTTGACTTCTCAATTTCCATGATTTGGCAAAGGGTTATTAGTCACATTTGGAGCTACAACATTGTATTTGATTACTCCATTCCTTATTAGTGACTTAGTCTGATTCTTCAAACTGTAGCAGTCTTTTGTGTCATGCCCCTACACTCCAGAGTGATAGGCACATTACTTGTTGCTATCAAAGTTTTGAGAGGTTGGGTTAGGGGCCTTTCCTTCAATTGGATGCAACAAACTTGCTGCCCTCAATCTCTCAAACAACCGGGCCAAAGGTTCTACAATTGGTGTGTAGGTGTGGGTATTTCTAGATTTAAAATTTAGGCATGGTCTTAGAGTATAAGTCGGTCTATTTTGGTGAGTTGGAGCTTGGATAGGGGCATATGGTCTTGGGGATTTTAGTATGCTGGAGCTCGGGGTAGATTGTAATGTGGTTGTGCATAGTACATCGGCACATGTGTAACAATCTTGGGGTTGTTAGGGTAATGGTAGGAAGAGTTTCCTAGTTGGTAGTATGGAGTGGCGGCTGAGATGTCTTCCTTCTTCTTCTTATTACCATCGATAGAATCGGACTATATGGCCTTGCTTGCGGCATGTAATGTAACCATAGATTGGGTTTTCCCTGACTTGATGCCTTCCTCTATGAAATATCCCATCTAGACCAATTCTGCAAACTTTTGGCCCATCATTGACATCATTTTTTCAAAGTAGACACCATCCTGAGCTCGGATGAAATACTTAGATAGCTTACTTTCGTCCAATAAAGGCTGGATTCTAGTAGCTTTAGACCTCCAACGCCATGCATATTCTTGAAACAATTTGGACTACTTCTTATGTATGTTGGCCAATGAGAACCTATCTGGGGAAATCTCAATGTTAAACCTAAAATGGCTCATGAAGTCTTCAGCCATTTCCCGCCAGTCACGCCACTTATGGGGATCTACTGGGTTACTATTCAAAGCCTCTCCTGACAAACTCTAGATAAATAGCTTCATTCTCAACTTCTTATTTCTTCCCACACCAACCAACTTGTCACAATAGGACCTTAGATGTCCATGTGGGTCACCCTTCCTATCAAACACATCGAATTTTGGTGGTTTATACTCGATTGGCATATCAATGTACCGATGAATGGACAAATCATCATAGCTTAAGCTTTCAGTTCCTCTAGTTATTTGCATGCTTCTAAATGCCCTATTTAGGCTTTTGAGTTAAGTTGCTATCTACCCTTCTTCACTTAATTGGATATCCTTTTTTAGCCTTTCATATCAATCCACCTCATGTGGCACCTTAACAGTTGCGGATGGTGCAAAAGTAGGGGCTTCAGTGGCATATACTGGTGGCATAGGTATCTCACAAGTGACATATTCCTCGGGTATGTCCTGCATTTCTGGATGAACTGGAAAAGTAAAGTTCTGAGTAGAAAATGGATAACTAGGTGTAATCTCGGCATTGGGTTGAAGAGCAGGCGTGGCTTGAGCATGCAGTAGATTCATTGGGTTAGCGGAGGCGACCATGGGTAATTCAATACTTGGATCCTAGAATTGAGCGGGAAAACTATCCACAGTAAGCTTGGTTAGGTCTTGCATTTGACGTGAATCCTCTTTTAAGACTTTGATTTCTTGCACCATGTTGGCCATTTGCTCATCGTTCTGGATGTCTGTCAGCCTTTGAGAAATTTCAGCGTCATTTACTAGGATCATCGCAACTTTGTTAGATTGGTCCTTATTGGTCATTTTGTCTTTAGACCAAAGGTTATATTGGGATTCCACCAGTTTACCAGTCGACATAAATCAACTTTCTTTTGTTGGGGATTTAATAAAAAAAAGAATGAAGGAAAAGAAAAGGGAAACCATGTTAGATTGGGGAGATAATGTAAATGTAACAAGTAAGTAACACGCATATATGCCAAGTCAGCGACATGGAAAATGCGTCTTAATATAGAGCCTCTTTTTGCCAGAGGTAGGCCTACGTTGCAAGGATGATTAATTGATCCAAAGTTTCAACCGTACTTAAATTCAAAATGAAGGTGCTTTGATTAATATTAGAGGGGAAGCATGAAGCCCCGAGTTTACAAAAAGGAAAAGCCTTAAATTAAGGATTACATCATGGTAGACATATTGTTGTAGAAATATCAGCAGAGGTCTTACAAGAACTTTTAGGGAAAACTGTAATGCCCCGAATCTGGTACCCAGAATGCCACACGGTGCTCATGACCCCAAATGACCATAAGCTAATCCATGACTGATATCTATATTTGTACACTGCATAATGTACTGTATAAATATGAAAATAAAGGTTGAAAGGCCATAAGGTTCAAAGATTTGATAAAACATAACATCTAAAGATATGGTATATCAATACCAAATAACTAAAATAACTGTCTGAACATGATAGTCTGAAAGCCTCTAAACTGTCTGAATAAGGAGTTGATGAGACATATGCCAACTAACTCCAAATACTGAAATAAATTAATTAATGAGATAATAAAGTAATGATCATATCCTCGAAGGATGAGGACTCACTGCTAACTCTGACTGCTGAGACTGGAATACTATTGATGCTCTGGAGCTCGTGCTTCTGAACCTACGGTATAAAACACCAAAGTGTAAATGTGTCAGTATGTTTGAATATACTGGTACGCATGTAAGGTAGGCTGAATGCAAAGGGTTTGCATGCATGAACTATACTAACTGACTGAATAACATGAACATGAGAATACATGAATGAATACATAATGACTATAACTGAGTTTGTGATAATATGATTACTGAATCAGAGTACTGATAACATGAGATACTGATAACTGTATAACTAAAATAACTAATACCGAGCGATTGTATCTGACAGTCTAGTTTCTAATAGAACTAGCTGAGTTCCATTCTGTTCTGAGTTGACTATATCTAACAGTCCTGAATTCTGTAACTAAAACTGTGGGAAGTAGTCATATAACCTACATTCCCTAAATAACGCAATATAGTTGAGTTGGGGTCCAATCTATAACCCCAATTAGAAGGGTGTCAATACCGCGCCACTGGTAAGGACAATCTATGAGTAACCCTCATATAATAGCTAACTCTAGTGAGAATGGTGGGAACCCTCATATAACAGGTTAAGCCACCTCATCTACCCTCATATAACAGTCTATGATGTCTTAACCTGCGCTGGATACGTACTTCTAGAATGCAAGGATTACTTCTAAGAATCACACCCTCATATAATAGGTGGATTCCCATCCTTGGGTTCGCTCAGTGCTAATTTCTACTCCCATATGAATAGACACTGAACATGATTAACTGAACTGACTGGACTGAGTTAACTGAGTTCCATTGACTGACAGAATACTACTGAGATTACTGAGTTTTCCTAAGTCATGAGACTGATTGAATTCTATGGATCATGGCTTGACTGAGTGTATCTTGAAAACATGACACTGATTCTAGGCACACAACTAAATTTTTGGGTACAAGTACCCCGAGGACTCGATAGAAGGAAATTGATAAAACATGACTTTCTTGAATACACGACCAATATCACAATCCATAATACAATAAGTTAGATATTTGATGAAGTACAAGTTCTAAAGCATCACAATGGATACACATATATCCATAATTCATTGACTAAGACATTTCATCAAACACTGGACATGCATAAACTTGTACATGAATGGGGATTTCATATTATCACACTAGTATGAAACTTTTCCTTCACATAGGCATTTAATCAAACACATGGAGAACATACTTTGGTTATACCATTATCAATGTATCTAATTGTCATATTTGCATAAATAAATTTGCAAATTTGAAGGGTTAATCATGATTATTATGCAAATCATCATATACTAGTGTCAATCATTGGAATATGTAATTTAAAACATGAATCAAAACCCCATAACAATATGAACATGAATTTCAATTCAATTTAAATCATGAACATTCATAAATACACAAATCTTGGATTTTTGAAAAGAGAATTTTGAGCTTCATGGGTGAAAGGGACCCATGAATCAACATATGAGATACCTGGTTTGTGAGTTTCTTGATGTCCTTGGACTTGAAGAACTCTTATCTCTTAGTTTCTTGAAGAAGGATTTAGATCTTGTTCTTGGGGATTATCTTTGAGAGAAAACCCTAATTTGATGTTGTAGATGGATGATGAACTTATGAGCCTTGGTATGGTATTATTAGGTATTAGAAAGGGTGGTAAAAGATCGAAAATCCCTTTTTAGAAATGACCTAAAATAACTAAATGAAATATGCGACAGTGGGTGCGATGGTCAATCGCTATGTTAATGGTCCATCGATCCTGACCGTCGCAACTAGGCAGATTAGGGATTCACTACCTCTCCTGTAATGGCTTGGGCGACAGTCTGTCGCTAGCTCGAAGGTTCGTCGGCCTGAGACATCGCTCTTAGGCTGAATGTGGTCTCACTGACTCCACTGTGATGGCTTAGGCAACGGTCCATCGCAAGCTTGACGGTCCTTCAGCTCTCACCATTGCACCTGGGTAGTTTTGACGACTTTCTATATTTCGGCCATGTAACACCCCAAAATTGGGTCCTGAGACGTCACATGGTGCTTAGGGTCATAAGTGACCCTAAGCTAAACCTTCTACTGGCATAACTCATAAGCAACTGAATAAAATGCTCAAGTCTACATGAGATCAGTGAAAACATAGAACTTATCTGAACTTGATCAATACAATTATGAACGTTACAAGGTTACAACTCTACTTTTACAAATGAATCTGAAACTGAATACATCAACTTCTACTGACTGTCTATGAAGCCTCTACTGGTATTGATTTTGGATTGATGGGTTACGACTCCCAACTACCCAATCTCAATACGACTAAAGTAAAAAATACTATACTCCTCTAACTGTATAACTGAATCAAGCCCTCGAATCAAAAGGACTCATCACCTACTGACTGGAAGCTGCAAACTGACTGGATGTAGTATCTACGCTATAACTTGTACCTACATTATAAGGCACTGTAGCATATAGAAATATATGGGGGTCAGTACTTTAAAGAATGTACTGAGTATGTAGGGGTGCAATAAAACATTATAAATAGTATCATAAATGATTACGAAAATCATGCATGCTGATGATAACGACTTTCTTTGCTTGAATTAATTGAAATATATTCCTTGAAACTCATCATTAGTAATGCAAGAATTATATATCTCATAAATCATTATACTCAGCTGAAACTCTTTAAATCATGACTTAGAGTGACTCGGTAACTCATGAAACTTGAACTCTTATGGACTTGGGAGTTTCTTATAACCGACATGACTATACCATGTTAGCCGCATGGAGTCCAACATTTCGCCCTCTAAGGAGAGAACCCCACATAGGCGGGGGTGTTGTACTCTTGCCAAGGAGTAAAACCTCAATCTCATTATCAAAATCCCATACCCAGCCTCTAGCCCACAATTATCAACATCAATCCTACGGTGGCACGTAGTTTCGGGGAAATACCACATTTCCCACTCGGTGTTAATTACACCTCCCAAACTCAGCTCAGAACGCGTTAGGAAATCCACCTTAATCAATATCAACTCATGGGTCTATTATAAAGACCAATATATATCTCGTCTGTAAATCATAAACATCTTGTGGATTCCTAACTCGACTCAACTCA